>NC_068307.1:1677500-1737500 GCF_025860055.1 Xyrauchen texanus | reverse complement strand
TTTGAATCTACAGCGAGAAACACAGAGTGCAAACAGTGCGGTATGATTCCTGAACAAATGACTCTAATGAGCCGATTCTTTTGAATCTACAGCGAGAAACACAGAGTGCAAACAGTGCGGTATGATTCCTGAACTAATGACTCTTATGAGCCGATTCTTTTGAATCTACAGCGAGAAACACAGAGTGCAAACAGTGCGGTATGATTCCTGAACTAATGACTCTTATGAGCCGATTCTTTTGAATCTACAGCGACAAACACAGAGTGCAAACAGTGCGGTATGATTCCTGAACGAATGACTCTTATGAGCCGAATCTTTTGAATCTACAATGAGAAACACAGAGTGCAAACAGTGCGGTATGATTCCTGAACGAATGACTCTTATGAGCCGAATCTTTTGAATCTACAATGAGAAACACAGAGTGCAAACAGTGCGGTATGATTCCTGAATTAATGACTCTAATGAGCCGATTCTTTTGAATCTACAATGAGAAACACAGAATGCAACCAGTGCGGTATGATTCCCGAACTAATGACTCTTATGAGCCGATTCTTTTGAATCTACAATGAGAAACACAGAGTGCAACCAGTGCGGTATGATTCCCGAACTAATGACTCTTATGAGCCGATTCTTTTGAATCTACAATGACAAACACAGAGTGCAAACAGTGCGGTATGATTCCTGAACAAATGACTCTTATGAGCTGATTCTTTTGAATCTACATTGAGAAACACAGAGTGCAAACAGTGCGGTATGATTCCCGAACTAATGACTCTTATGAGCCGATTCTTTTGAATCTACAATGAGAAACACAGAGTGCAACCAGTGCGGTATGATTCCCGAACTAATGACTCTTATGAGCCGATTCTTTTGAATCTACAGCGACAAACACAGAGTGCAAACAGTGCGGTATGATTCCTGAACAAATGACTCTTATGAGCCGATTCTTTTGAATCTACATTGAGAAACACAGAGTGCAAACAGTGCGGTATGATTCCTGAACGAATGACTCTTATGATGATTCTTTTAACTCTACAGCACTACAAGAGTACCCTGATTCTTGAGCAAATGAGTCTGGAGAATCAGTTCGTACAGCATGACCAGTGTAGTGTGCTTCCAGAAACATTGATTCTTATGAACTGGCTCTTGAATCAAAACACTTATACATCAGTCGGCGCGGTTACCGAGTTACTCCTACTGATGTTTAAGAAACAAGTTTAAGAAAGACACTATAAAGATAGAGAAAGACAAACAAGCGAGGACATCCCTTTGAACAACTCAGTCCTCGGGTTCTTAATTAGGACTCACCCTGCTCGAGTGGTTGAGGCTTGAGGCCCGTGGCCTTCATCTTGAGCGCCTCCTTAGCGGACATGTCACAGCAGGAGCCTTTATTAGTGTCCTGATCGCTGTCCGCCTGGTCGCTGTCTCCGTGCCCGCTGTCTCTGAGACTGGCTCGCTCTGGATCTTTGAAAGTGGAGCTGCTATAAAACGAAAAACAAGACGAGAACGATCAAACAAATAAAGGAAATACAGAGCCCATTCATAGACGTGTGGCTTTCAGTTCCTATCGGAGACTTTGGTGAGATGAAAAGGCTGTTAAATAGTCCTTACCTTTGAACAAACTGCTGCCTGTTTCCCATGTAATTGGGCTCAACAGGAAAACTGTCTGTCTGTGGAAGAAAAGGGAAAAGAGTTTACTTGTCTTGTGCCATGCTGAAATGTGTCCTGGTGTGCAACAGAATCTCCCGGTGAAAGAAATTGATTATTTATTCATAAAAAAGGGGGTGGAGGAGGGAGAAATAGGGAAGCATGGGGGCTTTAATCCTTAGATTTGTGCATTTTAATTAGTCAAGGAAATGTGCTAATTAAACAACCAAAACACTCAATTGCACATTTGTGAACTTAATGGCCTGTTAGATACAAATCAGAGTGGAAGAGAAAGACGGAAAGGGAATGAAGAGGAGGAAATGTGTAAATGTGTAAGAAAATAGGAGGTTGAGATAAGGGCTGCACATCCTCACCCACACATACATAAGCTTCTATATCAACCATCGTTCATTATATTATATACGCTTATTTTAATTACTATAAACAAACACTAACACTTAAATAAAGCAAGCCACCAGAGGCCATGTGTTACCACAAATTGACCACCCGTAAGGGATGTGAGGCACGACTCAAAGCAGAAGCAACAACAATGTGGTTAAAGACAACAATGTTCAATAAATAATGACATCACTATTATGGACGCCCCGCTACAAAATGTGTTTATTATTTTGAACGTCAAAAAAAAAAATTAAAACATTCCAAATTTCCAAATGTGCTCATTTGTGCAAACAAAAATAAATAAATAAAAATTGAGATTTGGTGCATAATGCTGGAATTTTAATAATAAACAAGCCCTGAATACACTTACTTAGCAATGCCTAGTTACATGCTAAAACATTGAAAAAATGCCTAGCTATATTTGAAAACATGTTATCAATATGCTAACAATTTCTAACTGCATGTTAAACATGCTAGCAATATGCTAACAAAGCCTAGTTATATGTTAAAACATGCTAACAAAGCCTAGCTATAAGGAAAAACATGCTAGCAATATGCTAGCAATGCCTAGTTACATGCTAAAACATTGAAAAAATGCCTAGCTATATTTTAAAACATGTTATCAATATGCTAGCAATTTCTAACTGCATGCTAGCAAAGCCTAGCTATATGGTAAAACATGCTAGCAATATACTAGCAATGCCTAGTTACATGCTAAAACGTTTAAAAAATGCCTAGCTATATTTTAAAACATGTTACCAACATGCTAACAATATGCTAACAAAGCCTAGTTATATGTTAAAACATGCTAGCAAAGCCTAGCTATATGCTAAAACATGTTAGCAATATCTTAGCAATGCCTAACTACATGGTAAAACATGCCAGCAATATGCTAGCAATGCCTAGTTACATGCTAAAACGTTTAAAAAATGCCTAGCTATATTTTAAAACATGTTACCAATATGCTAGCAATTTATAACTGCATGTTAAAAATGTTAGCAATATGCAAACAAAGCCTAGTTATATGTTAAAACATGCTAGCAATATGCTAGCAATGCCTAGTTACATGCTAAAACGTTTAAAAATGCCCAGCTATATTTAAAAATGTTTTTACCAACATGTTAGCAATTTCTAACTGCATGTTAAACATGCTAGCAATATGCTAACAAAGCCTAGTTATATGGTAAAACATGCTAGCAAAGCCTAGCTATATGCTAAAACATGTTAGCAATATGCTAGCAATGCCTAACTACATGGTAAAACATGCTAGCAATGCCTAGTTACATGCTACAACATGTTAAAAATGCCTAGCTATATTTTAAAACACATTAGCAACATGCTAACAATTTCTAACTACATGTTAAACATGCAAGCAATATGTTAGCAATGCCTAGTTACATGTTAAAACATTCTAACAAAGCCTAGTTATATGCTAAAACATGTTAGCAATATGCTAACAATGCCTAACCACCTTCTAAAACATGTTAACAAGGCCTATGTATATGCTATAAATGTTAGCAATATTTTAGCAATGACTTACTACATGATAAAACATGCTAGCAAGGCCTACCTATATGTTAAAGCATGTTAACAACATGATAGCATTGTCTAACTACATGATAAAACATGCTAGCAAAGCCTAGCTATATGATAAAATATGCTAGCAACATGCTAGCATTGCCTAACTACATGTTCAAATATGCTAGCAATACGCAAGCAATGCCTAGTTACATAATACGCACGATAGCAAGCCTAGCTATATGCTAAAACATGTTAGCCAGAAGCTAGCATTGCCTAGCTACATATCTGTCTGTCTGTCTGTCTGTCTGTCTGTAAAACTCAAAGCTATTTCAAGCCAACATACAGTAAAGCTTGTCTACAACCTTTTTCAATCTAGTTAAAAATAACCACGGTTAAAGGTTTGTTTACTAAGTAATGAAGATCTTTGGGCTAATTGAAGGATACACCTCACTTGCTGCATTAATATTGAATTATTTTCCATTTAGAAGATGCTTTTATCCATTGTGATCTGATACAAGTGCGCAGTTATCTGCTTCGAATGTGGCTCTCCTGAAAACAAATAAAAGTCCCTTTAAGAAGTGTCTACAGTCTTATACTTGAAGCAAGTTTATTTCAGCCCAGAAGATTTGACTGAGTGTATCAATCATCATTACAAAGACCCAAAGAATGAGCGGAGTAATAATGAGTACTTAATTGAGTATGCTTTGTCTATAGCCCCTTTCCGACCCCCCCTCCTAGAGGTTTCAATTACTCAACTCAATGTTACATCAATGTTGCCTGCAAGATGTGTTTGTGCTCCAACTCAATACGGAGTGGTCCAGACAATATTGACACAACTAAACACGAGACCGAGAGACTAATGCACTGCTTCATTTCTCATTTTCAACCACTCGCCCCTCCCGTTCATACTCTCTCTCTCTCTCTCTCATCGCCATCATAAAACCTCTCAGACATCTTGATGGTACAGTAATGCACTGCAGAAATGTTCTTTATTGCTAACATACGCTTTAATGCCTGACATTAACACATGCATTTGCCATATAAAGTGTAATCGCACCTGTTGTTTCAAAGGCATTTGAAAGACACGAGCAGCACAGATTTGTGTCTTTAAGATAAAAAGAAGTGCAATATAATCAAAGACTGATACCAATGTTTATCTTTTCAATTTTCTTTTCGCTTCTGAAACCTTACACTATAAAAATTATCTATTTTCCGGAGAGAGATATAATATATTTTATGCAACGCGCTGTTGGACTTCAAAAGCAGATATGGTGCGGTGATGTCACTGACAGCTGAAATGATGAAATGAGATGGTAAAGTCACAGCAGGAAGGATTATATGAAAGGTCAGGTAGGCTTTCTATACCCTCATGACCTTTATGTGTCTTTGTTGCGACTCTCTATCGTGGTACGGAGCCCATCTTTCAACCCCCGCTGTAGATAAAAAGTGCAGATGCCACAGCCGAATCAAAGGCTACATCACAGACCGCTGGCGATTGGAAATCGTTATAACTGAAGTCGCAACTGCTGCACGTCTTTTGAAATACTGGGTGAACATGGCAATCTCTGTGCTATTTTGACTTCTGTACCTTCATTTCCCATGAAAAGGGTATTTTAAAATGTCCTTACCACTGGGAGCAGAGGTCAGATCACTTTTATTTGACAAGTTGTTGTATGTAGCTGCTGCATTTCTGAAGCTAAAAAAATAATGCTACGGTGTTACGTATTCGTGTTATGCAAACGGATCACAATACAAGTTATTTTTACACTATAAAAATGCCCATTAAGTGGCGATATGCTCTAATGCACTGATACAAGAATGTGAATCAGCAAAAAAGGAAAGGTGAAAGTGAAAGTGGAGATTTACAGTAAAAAAAGGACTTAAATATAAAGATCTGTTTCTCACTCGCACCTACTGTATCATATCGCTTATAAAGATGTGGATTTTACCACTGGAGTCGTATGGATTACTTTTGTGCTGCCTTTATGTGCTTTTTGAACTTTTAAAGTTCTGGACACCATTCACTTGCATTATATGGACCTACAGAGATAATACTGGATATTCTTCTTAAAATCTTTCATCTTTACTGAAAGAAAGCAAGCCGTGTCAGGCATATGAAATTTTAAAAATAGCTTTTATATGCAATGCTAAATTACTATAATGACCAATTTTATACTTGGAAAGTGCAAAGACTAGTTTGAAAGCTTTGAAGCTTTCCGATGCACGTAGACATTATGACCAAAACTGAACAAGTGCTTTGAAATTTGCAGACAAATCGGAAGTGCTCCGGTTTGATTAAAAAAATAAATAAAAACAAATTGCACTGTATATATTATTGCAATCAGTAAAAATATCAAACTGATCAAATAGTCATGTGTCATATGTTGCTGGAAAGCTCTCAAAGAGTAAAATACAACCAGACTATGTGTTTTACTCACTGACAAAAGCTAAATATATGTCTTTGACAATTATATTTATAATGCTTATATGCTGCATTTTCACTTATAACTTCACGAAAATAATCGTAACATAAAATATCACATGTCATTATTTAGAGGAGGTGATTATCTTTCAATCGAGTCCACACACAAGATAATCAGATGTATAGATCATTAGATAATCCACATGAAGCACAATGTTACATATGGCCACCAGGAGATGGCGCCAAATACATGATACAGAGTCAATGATGACTCAAATGACACAGAATGAAACTCATTCTGTGAAATCTCATGACTAAAATCATGTCTGCATGCTATGCAAACCTTTAGTCGTTGTTGTGTTTGCATGTGTAATTAGTTCTTATGTACACTTATTATCTTTTATCTGTTTGGAGATGTTTTTGAAAATGAGTTATACGACTTTAATTTGACGTATGCCACTGAAACCGGAAATCTTTTAAAACTCCTTCAGAGTCTCAGAGATATTGATCTTGAAAGGACTTTTGAAAAGTAAAATAGTGTTAGTGCACATCCCTAGGAACCATCAGCTGTTCCAAAAGAACAGATAACAAGACTCACTCTATTAATAACATAATCACAAGGGTGTCACAGTGTGGAGGATGATGGTTAATTTTGACAGTAGTGTCCATTTGCCCTTGGCAGCTACAGGAAGCACTACACACTTTCACAGGGACACGGCCTCCACATGTCTACATTTTAAAAGGCTGATAAGAGCACTTTGCGGGGAAGTGTTTTACAACATCCTGACTGTATGCAAACTCCATCTCGAGAGAATGTCTGAGCGACAGAAATGATAGTGGCAGTCTAAATACAGATTCATGAAGCTTTTCTTGGGTGGGCACGCTAGCCGTGCGACATTAGGTCATGCACAACTCATGCAAGATGCTCCTTATTTACCCACATTTCCTTCATCTATCATCATTCCACGCCAGCGGTGTCCTCTTTTAAAAACACCAAACAAGCTATATATTACCTACAAATTCAAACTCTGTCATTATCTGTCATCAAACATCTTCTTTTGGTGTTTGCATTGACATGAGGGAGGAACGATCCTTTTAACTTCATCATAATCAGAAAACACAGCACAACTCGCAGGCTGACAGCCGGTGGGTACATGCTCATTACACTCGTGTTGCTCTTCTATAAATAAATGCTTTGTTTTGGCTCATACGAGCTAATAAAAAGTACATTACATGAGGAAGGAACAGACGTTCTCCTGCAATCAGCACACGGCCATTTTTAAGGACGCAAGTCCTGCTTTTAATGAGACGCTGAGTTTATAAATAATGTTGTGCCGTTTTCATATCCAGACCAGCTGTTAAATGCTACAGGCTAGCAGACAGCTAATGAACAACACTACTTAAACTCATGCTTGTTTTAATTGAGTGTTTAAAGCCACAACTCCTAATGGAGGGCACTGGCGCACCATTTGCGGTACAGCATCAATCGAGTTCTGCAAGTGTAAACAAAATGCTTTGCGGAAGCGCTTACTTCCATTTTCGTGTTTTGTTCTGGAGCATTAGCAAATTTGCATGACTCATTTCTGGGCAATATTTATCCTTAAAAGTGCTGTTGCTAACTTCAACCACACACACTAACTGCATTACAATTAACTGGTAGGTGAGTAGGGAGCAGCGAACACTACGTAGGTACCAAAAATGTACTTTTTCCATATTTTTCTTATTTGACAGTACATATCTATGGATGTAAATAAAGTGACTCTAAAAACTGCTTGTTCCTCATCGTGACAACCGTATCTGAGAAAAATGTCAAAAGTTATAGCATTACAAATCGTATTAATCACAGTTTCCAAAAATGTCTCCATGTGTCCAAAAGTCTCTCCAAACAAATAAAAGATAATAATTGTACATAAGAACTAATTACACATGCAAACACAACAATGACTAAAGGTTTGCATAGCATGCAGACATGATTTTAGTCATGAGATTTCACAGAATGAGTTTCATTCTGTGTCATTTGAGTCATCATTGAGTCTGTGTCATGTATTTGGCGCCATCTCCTGGTGGTCATATGTAACATTGTGCTTCATGTGGATTATCTAATGATCTATACATCTGATTATCTTGTGTGTGGACTCGTTCGAAAGATAATCACCTCCTCTAAATAATGGTATTTGATATTTTATTGTCCGTTATTTTTCGTGAAGTTATAAGTGAAAACACTGCATATAAGCAACACCAACATAATTGTTAATGACATATACTTGGATATTACACACTATAGTTTAGTCTGTGAGTAAAACAAATATGATGGTTGTATTTTACTCTTTGAGATCTTTCCAACAACATATGACACATGACTATTGATGACTTTTATGTTTTTACTGACTGCAATAATATGTACATTGAGTTTCATTCTGTGTCATTTAAGTCATCATTGAGTCTGTGTCATGTATTTGGCGCCATCTCCTGGTGGCCATATGTAACATTGTGCTTCATGTGGATTATCTAATGATCTATACATCTGATTATCTTGTGTGTGGACTCGTTTGATAGATAATCACCTCCTCTAAATAATGATATGTGATATTAGTTCCGGTTATTTTTCGTGAAGTTAAAGCGAAGACGTGGCATATAAGCAACACCAACATAAACTATATTTGTGTCTGTAAGTAAAACAAATGGGATGGTTGTTTTCTACTCTTTGAGAGCTTTCCAACAACATATGACACATGACTATTTGACCAGTTTGATAAACTCAATATTCTGTGTGACACTGGCACCAGGGGTGTGTGACATTGGCACCAGGGTGGCATGTTAAGGGCAGGTTTTAGGGCAACGCTGTGGGGCTGTTAGCCAGATGGTGGGAATGCAGATAGATTTTGGTCTTGCGGCTCAAGGTCCGGGGCTATTGGCCCCGGCTGGTCAGTTGATAGCCCTGCCAGTTTGCACTGGCATACCCACTCTTCAACCTCAGTAGCAGTAAATGTGAATCTTATGAGAATTTTGCAGAACAACATGTAATAACACAATAAGTAAATTGTATTGTATGTATTTTAATGTTAGTGCATAGGAGTTAAAGGAGTTTCATGCATTCATTGAGTAAACGGAGTAGATGTTGGTTGGCATTGTTTACAACTAAAGGATATTGACTGAACTGTAAGATTAATGATGAAGTGTCTTTGAAGTCCATCCTGAATTACTGCGTAAGTACGTCTGAGGTGAAGTCAGCTGAATAAAGTCTCAAACTCCTTTTGTTCGTTTTAGTTGACCATTTATTTCAGCCATAGGTCATACATCTATCCATCCTCAAAGAGAGAAAGACACTCTCTCAAGAGAGAGGCAAAAAATGGCTCGTCTATTTCAGCGAATCCTCAGTAAAGTCTCCGGAGTGTTCTCACATTGACCAGCCCGATGCCTCATTTCAATAGAGACAAATGAACAAAAGACAAGCAAGCCTCTGTGTGCTTGTGTGTGACTGTGTGTGTATATACGTGTGTTTACAGGACCGACAGAATGAGAGATATAGAGGGTGGGGAAAGATGCCATGAGGGAAAGGAAGGGACGCTTATGCAGCATAGATGCCCTTCTGCCTTTCCAACGTCATTGGAGCTCTCCGGCTCGAGTGCCAGATACGTGCCCTCTGCTCTCTGACAACACAAACACATGACTTGCAATCGAACGAAGACAAATCGGCCATTTTTCACCTTATACAAAAAACTTTACACTGCTCCGTCCCAATGTTGGGTTCTAAAGAGCCATCTGATGTGACGGTCTATGGAGAATCAAAGGGCAAACGGGGGCTTGTTGTCGTGTGTTTGTTTGGCTGTTTGAACACGAGGCTCCTGGGTGGAACAGCATTTGTAAAAGCTTCATAAACAAAGACCGATCAATGTTTACAACTACATAACGAACAAGAGCGGAACAAGTTATCCCTGAGCGTACTGCGCTGAATCAAATGAATCTGAGGATAATCAGACTCTCGTAGTTGATATGTACTCATTACAGGGAGACGGAGAACGGGATACTCGACGGCACTAGCAGTGATCAGGTCATTTCTCTGGTGCATTACCAAGTGATCAAATTCAATTAGGCGGTCATGTGTTTTCCTGTGGTTACTGAGCCTATCAGTCGTCTAGCCTTAACGAAGCAAATGCCATCGCCGCTCATTTCCTGCTTCCAGCCTCAGACCCCCAGTTAAAAGTTTTGAAAAATTAATTGCTTCCTTTGAAATTAATGCCACATGACTCTAGACGTTTGCAGTCAGAGATTAATTACGTGGAGCCGCATCGACACCGCAGGTCATCCGTTTTATCTAAGCCTAGATTTGACAGGAACCTTTTAAATATAATAGCTGAGATATCTGTGTTTCTGTTGTTTTAAAAGCACTGATGTGCATGGGTCAGGCTGGAAACATCGTCTGATCTGTGTGCATCTAATATGTCCATGTAAGATAAGTGAGACTGTCCTAAAACTATTCCAGCCAGGGGAGAAGCAACTATTGTTACATGTACCCCAAAATGTCACTGAAATTTGACAAAGCGACTTGCAGTTATTTGATCATCAATTCATCTTTGAAAAATGCACATTTTATTTTCCTGTGTAATATTTAAAAAATTATATTGAAAAAAATATATAATTTACACATTCAATTATAAATGTTTGTCTGTCTGTCTATCTATCTTTAGCTCTGTCTGTCTGTCTGTCTGCCTGTTTGTCTGTCTGTCTGTCTGTCTATCTCTAGCTCTGTCTGTCTGTCTGTCTGTCTATCTGTCTATATATCTGTCTGTCTGTCTATCTATCTCTAGCTCTGTCTGTCTGTCTGTCTGCCTGTTTGTCTGTCTGTCTATCTGTCTATATATCTGTCTGTCTGTCTATATGTCTGTCTGTCTATATGTCTATATATCTGTCTGTCTGTCTGTCTATATATCTGTCTGTCTGTCTGTCTGCCTGTTTGTCTGTCTGTCTGTCTATCTCTAGCTCTGTCTGTCTGTCTGCCTGTTTGTCTGTCTGTCTATCTGTCTGTCTGTCTGTCTATATATCTGTCTGTCTGTCTATATATCTGTCTGTCTGTCTGTCTGCCTGTTTGTCTGTCTGTCTATCTGTCTGTCTGTCTGTCTATATATCTGTCTGTCTGTCTATATATCTGTCTGTCTGTCTGTCTGCCTGTTTGTATGTCTGTCTGTCTATCTCTAGCTCTGTCTGTCTGTCTGCCTGTTTGTCTGTCTGTCTATCTGTCTGTCTGTCTGTCTATATATCTGTCTGTCTGTCTATATGTCTGTCTGTCTATATGTCTGTCTGCCTGTTTGTCTATCTGTCTGTCTGTCTATATATCTGTCTGTCTATATATCTGTCTGTCTGTCTGTCTATATGTCTGTCTGTCTGTCTATCTAGCTGTCTGTCTGTCTGTCTATATGTCTGTCTGTCTGTCTATCTATCTATCTATCTATCTATCTATCTATCTATCTGTCTGTCTGTCTGTCTGTCTATCTATATATCTGTCTGTCTGTCTGTCTGTCTATATAGCTGTCTGTCTGTCTGTCTGTCTGTCTGTCTGTCTGTCTATATGTTTGTCTGTCTGTCTTTCAGTCTATATGTCTGTCTGTCTGTCTAACTATATGTCTGTCTATCTATCTATCTATCTATCTGTCTATCTGTCTGTCTGTCTGTCTGTCTGTCTGTCTGTCTATCTGTCTGTCAGTCTATATGTTTGTCTGTCTGTCTTTCAGTCTATATGTCTATCTATCTATCTATCTATCTGTCTGTCTGTCTATATGTTTGTCTGTCTGTCTATCTATCATGCTACCGATGCTTAGCTACATGCTAGCAATTAGGGTTGCAACTAACGATTATTTTAATAATCGATATATCTTCAATTAATTATATGATTAATCGGATAAAAAATGAAATCAACTGACTTCAACAAACTGCTATAATAGAGGCCGTATGGATTGATTATTATTATTAATTTCAGGACATATGCGAAACGGTTCGTTTAATTAAAGTACTGTTCATTAAAGTGTGAAATGATCCATCAGAAAATCAGCCCAGCAGAGGCAATTGTGACACCAGAACAGAAATATTAATAATTCTACCCAGCTGAAAAACACATAATTATGATACACACTGTGTGCTTGTACACTGTCACTGATTACATATAATTAAATATTTGAATATTATAGTTTTTAAAATAGTATTTTAACCAATTACATATTTCTAAAATATTCCTTTCAAAAAATTTAATATCCAGTAAATGAATATTTGCCACCCTATAAATTCACTAGTGAAATCAGACATTATATTTGGCATTATCAAGATCCTCAGCATTATTATTATACATTATATTCAGCATTAAATACAGTTTATTATAGCACATATGTTTCATCTGTAAACACAGTGCTGTATTACATGAGCAGGAGAAAACACTTTAAAAACCTGCTGAGATTTCAGTCTAATATCCATGAACTGATTACACTAAAACTGAAATCGTGGTATGATGTTGGACAGTTTAATACAAATGATTGCACTGCCGTTCTCCATTGCGTTGGTTTGATTGACACGGATGCGCGCGCGCTCGCTCATTAGAGTTTAACGGAGACTTGCTTGTGGTGAGAACAAACAGTTTTGTGAAATACACGCCTGACTTTGAATTCATAACATGTATACATTTTAAAACAGAAAATAGCAGTAAAATGTAAGTCATGTGCTGGAGAGAAACAATTCTTAAGCGGATCAAACATCACAAGTACTCAGTCAACACACCTGAAGCAGCATCCGCTCCACATTAAAATGTTTGCTTATTATGATCTTCTTTGAAGTGTTTATAAAGTGCTCTTGTGCAACATCTTGGGTCGGGTTTTTTCCACTTCAGCTTGTCTGCGCTGTTTTTCACGAGTTTCATAATGCAACACATTTTTAACTTGGCTGAGAAGTGACATCACTGATGGGGCTTCTCCGTGCTAACTGCAAATAATAATCGATAATTCAATTTGTTGTCGATGATTTCCATTATTGATAATTATTGATTTGATCAATTAGTTGTTGCAGACCTACTAGCAACATGATAAAACATGCAAGTAATTTATAGCTACATGATGAAACATGCTAGTAACGACTAGCTACAAGCTAAAAAATTCTAGCAATGCCAATCTTCATGTTAACAATAGGCTAGTAGCATCTAGCTACATGCTAAACATGCTAAAACATGTTGACATCACCTAGATACATCTTAAAACATGCTAAAAACACCTAACTACATGCTAAAACATGCTAGCAACACCTAAAACATGATATTTAATGCATAGCTACATGCTGCAACATGCTAGCAATGCCTAGCTGCATGCTCAAACATGCTAACACCATGTTAGCAATGCCTAGCTTCATGATAAAGCATTCTAACAATATGCTAGTAACAACTAGCTACATGCTAAAAATACTAGCAACACCTAACTACATGCTAACAACACCTATATACATCTTAAAACATGCTCGAAACATGCTTGCAAGGCATAGCTACATACTAAAACATGCGATCAACACCTATCAACATGTTGAAACATGCTAGCAATAACATGCTAAATACTAAATCATCTAGCACCATGTTAGCAATGCCTAACTTCATGTTAAAGCATGCTAGAAATACGCTACTAAGATCTAGCTACATGTTAAAAACAATTTAAAACCTGCTAGCAAGACCTAGCTATATGCTAAAACATGCTAGCAAGACCAAGCTACATGCAAAAAATTCTAACAATGACTTGCTATATGGTAAAACATGCTAGCAATGCCTAACAATGCGATTAGAAGGCCTAGCTACATGTTGCAACATATTATCCTATTATATAATATTTTTTAGGTTGTTTGCTCTGCAATACTTCTATAAGATGTCAATCAGACATTCAGCAGATGTCTTTGGGCGTTTGTAAATCTGATAACTGTAAAATGTTTAGGAGATTTTTATTAAAATGCAAAGATCTAAAGCAAACATATCGGAGACGTACATGTGCCATCTGGGATACTAACTCCTCATAGAGATTTCAAGATAGACCCACCAAACTTGGCACAGACCTTCAAACTTTTCTTTTCCAACTAAGTGGACTGACGGTTTTTGCACAGCGAAAGACATATCAATCTATCCAAGGGAGTAGATTCCAGGGGGGATGGGGGGAACGTAACCCCCCAATAATCAAAACGAGCAAATACAACTTCCCCAATATTTATACCATGATCACTGGATCAACATGTAAATGCTTCACACTGCAACTGTATATTTGATCAGTTGTGCATACCCTCAGAGTCGAACCCATGAGTTTGGAGTTGCTAGCACCATGTAGAGCGAAAGGAACTAGTTTTATATTATGAGTTTCTCCGACTTCAGCTCATGACTATACCTTTGATCCCAGCCTCCACATGGAAATGCATGGAAAAGATGCGTCTTTCCCAAAGAACATTGTCCAAATTAGGCTAAAATCGGACGCCACAAATCTGCAGTTATAGAGCACATTGTGCACCAAGTACACAAAATCCTCTCTCAGAGCAATTACAGCGATTTTCAATTTCATCGCAACTACAGATCAAGCGATCAGAGCCACAAAAGAAGCTCTTATGCATATTTAAGCCACATAGTATATCTCTGTGGCAATAACTGCATCGTGTCACCATTTCTTTTCACAAATCCAGATTTTCAAAAATGAAGAGAGGGAGATTACAGTAATCCCGAGAGGGATTATTAGCGCTTCGGGGCAGTCGGCTTCTATCAACCGCCAGTGTCCAGCTAACACAGATACAGTCACTGGCAACTGTCATACAGACCAGATAAGACCCAATTTCCTCTATGGACAAAGCTAAACATAATCCTATAACTAAATTCTTAAACAATAAAGGGGACAAAATCACAGGTTGTCCTTTAACAGTTCAAGCAGACTGAGAAAACTTGTGATTAACATCTATCTCTGTACATGTGCGTTGAGAGTTCGTTTGTGATCATTTATGTAAACAAAACTGCACTGAACACATTATTGCAATTAGTAAAAACATCAAACTGATCAAATAGACATGCGTCATATGTTGTTGGAAAGCTCTCAAAGAGTAGAATACAATATATACAGAGTAATAGCGAAGCATATGTCTTTGACAATTATGTTGATGTTGCATAAATGCTGCATTTTATGCTCTGTTTAAATTTCTTGAAATTATAATCACATATCATTATTTAGAGTCTGTGATTATCTTTCAATCGAGTCCACACACAAGATAATCAGATGTTCAGATCATTAGATAATCCACATGAAGCACAATGTTACATATGACCACCAGGAGATGGCGCCAAATACACGACACAGACTCAATGATGACTCAAATGACACAGAATGAAACTCAATGTACATATTATTGCAGTCAGTAAAAACATAAAAGTCATCAATATTCATGTGTCATATGTTGTTGGAAAGCTCTCAAAGAGTAAAATACAACCAGCATATTTGTTTTACTCACAGACTAAATTTTAGTGTGTAATATCTAAGTATATGTCATTAACAATTATGTTGGTGTTGCTTATATGCAGTGTTTTCACTTATAACGTCACAAAATATAAACAGAACCATTATTTAGAGGAGGTGATTATCTTTCAAACGAGTCCACACACAAGATAATCAGATGTATAGATCATTAGATAATCCACATGAAGCACAATGTTACATATGATCACCAGGAGATGGCGCCAAATACATGACACAGACTCAATGATGACTCAAATGACACAGAATGAAACTCTTTTTCATTTTTGTAATGCTATAACTTTTGATTGCTTTGTCATATAAATACAAAATTGGCAAAACAGATATAGTTGTCATTATTGGGAACAAAACAAAAGCAGTTTTTCTGAGCCACCTTATCAGCCACAACATTAAAACCACCCGCCTAGTATTCGGTAGGTCCCCCTCATGCCGCCAAAACATGATATTAACTTTACACAGATGCGGTTAGAAGTCATTTTATCACAGTAAAATCATGTTAACACACATATTGTTTATGTCTTGTGTCTATACTTTTAAAACAGTGAGTATTATAACATTTACAGATTAAACCCCATTGACTTCCATTGTAAGTGTCTCACTGGAACACACATTTGTGCTTTTTTACATTTACATTTATGCATTTGGCAGATGCTTTTATCCAAAGTGACTTACAGTGCACTTATTACAGGGACAATCCCCCCGGAACAACCTGGAGTTAAGTGTCTTACTCAAGGACACAATGGTGGTGACTGTGGGGATCAAACCAGCAACCTTCTGATGACCAGTTATGTGCTTTAGCCCACTACGCCAACACCACTTCACTCTAAACTTTTTTGTTTTGTTTTTTGATAAAAGGAGGGACTAGTCAAAATTATTTTTGTGGTAATCAACATTATCCCACAAATGCTGTCCATTGATCTTAACTTGTACTGAACCCGGAATATTCCTTTAAATAGTCGGCTTGATGCCAAGTGCATCCCTAGTGGTTTCTAAGATCTAATTTATGTATATCAGAAATAGAAACATCCCCCAATGGAATGGGCACTAATTAAAGGAATATTTCACCAAAAATGGCAATTCCCTCCACATTTACTCACTCTTATGCCATTGGGTGAACAGTTTCTATTAGAGTGCGTTTGAGTATTTGACACCCACTTGAACATGTGTTTCTAAACCAAAGGGGAGCAGAAGGGGTGTCAAAGTTATCGCTGGAGGCTTCGAGAGAGAGACGAAGTAGAGCTTTGGATATGTCAAGCACACTTCTGCTTCAGCGGACGTAAAGACAAACCAACACAAGAGCTGAAAATCTGCTCTCTGTTATGGGATAATTTCACCCGTTGGGTTCACGGCTGGAGCAGTGCTGGTCAGAGTGCACAGTGTGTTTAATCAGCGCGGCTTCATGCAGGTTTCACAGCACCGGCACGCTTCTCACTGTCGCAAAATGTAGCGCCGTGTAATTGATTTGTTAATCGTCCGAGGTCGCTCCTCAGAGCCTACAGCCTCAGAACACAACAGACCGTCAGTGGATTCCTCCTGATTCTCCTCCGCTGGTGGTCCAAACCTCCCTGGGAACACTTTGCGGATGAGACAAAGCGTTTAGAGCGCTTCAAAAACACAAACATTCCCAGACGAGCGGCTGCTCTGCTCCGCAACTGCCTCTCAGACTCGAGGCTCAACAACGAGGCTTCTCAAAGAGTTTGACCTCTAGTCCGGTCTATATCTTATATATGGAGAAGGCACTGAGGAATGGAGGGAGAGGAGGAATGTAAGGTGGAGTTGGGAGATGAAAATCAATACACACATCCCCGCATGACACGGAAAACCAGACCCTACAAACGGCAAACTTTTACAGCGCAACCAGCGCAACACTGTTATCCAAGTCGCTGGAGCCTCCGTTATTGCTTTTTCCATTTTACGTAACGCCGGCCCTTTAAGCCGAAACCACAAAACACATCCGCTAGACGTCGGCCCAGATATCGGCCCTATCTGCTCCCTGTTAAAAGGCTCGAGCTGGGAACTTAAATGGAGCTGTGGTCAGGGTTCTCCGGGCCTCGACGTGGGAGATTAAATTAGCACTGGATAAATATCTGAGAGGTTCTGAGGTGCGTGTGTGAGAAGCTCGCTGGGAGAAGTTGGATCCAGAGTTGAGCTGAGGTAATGACACTTGTTCGTCTTTCAAAAGCAGAGCAGATGAACGGCATGCCAAGCTAAATCTATTTAAGCACGATAACCCCTCTGCCAATAGCCTTACTGCTCTCACCAATAGGTTTAACTCGGCTAAAGAAGGTGTTAAAACGGGTGTGCAGCGGGTCAAAGACCTCTTAATCGTTCCTAAGAAAAGACATCCACTGAAAAACAGCCCATGCTGCCTGTTGAGGGTGTGTACAGCCCAGTCTTGGACCACCTGCTAGTGATTTTGGAGCTGAAGCAATTATCAGCTTTGTCTAAACCCAACCTCAGGAGTCATGCCGTGTGTGTGTGTGTGTGTGGTGTGTGTGTGTGTGTGTGTGTGTGTGTGTGTGTGTGTGTAGCGGACATGGAAACTTTGGGAAATTGACGTGTCGTTTGGTCGATTGGCTTATTCTTGAAGAGCTCCTCGGACGCTCTGATGCACGCACTGTCCCGCGAAACATATATACAAACACATATAACATTTGATAGTGAACGCAAAGCACTCTTGACTTTAAACGATCGTGTAATGCAAATGTCATAACGGGTTCATATACGCATTGCTAATGACACACATTAAACGAAATGTTTCATGAGAATTAAGAGCTTGTGGTTTTAATCAAAGAGCATTAAAATAACGAAATTAGGACAGAAATACTGTTTGCTTTTACATAATATAATACAATATCATTTTTTTTAACGAGTTCCAAAAACCAAAAGTGTACATTTAAAATGGACCAAAATGAGGGACATGTTTTTAAGCGTTTCGTTATTTAAAACGTTATTTTTCATGTCATTCGTATAATTTGGAGCCTTAAAAGGAAATTATATTTCCCTATTTTATCATTTGATTCGTATTATTTGAAGTTAAACATGTTAAAATGACTTCTTAAGGTGTATGAAGCACACTAGCGCTTTAGGAAATATGATCAATTAATCGCGAAAGCCCTAAAACAGACAATTAATCATAATCGTGATAATTAATCGTCAGCCAAATGTCATAATTGTGATTATATGAAGTGATGAACAGGCATAGCACCTATAATACTATAAAACTTTCTCTTATAACAGGGTTCAAAAATAAAGTAGTTCACATAAAAATAAATAAAATAAAAATATATATATATGTTTACACCAAAAATGATATTGCTATTTTACCAAAAATATCTTTATATCTGCCAAAAAAAAAAATATATGTTATATGCACATATATATATTTATAATATACAAATATCAACTACTCCTGTGTGCATTAAGAAACTGGATGCACTTCACCTGATCGCTGCAGGAGAAATGATACATTATTTATTTCCAGCAATCTCAAGGGTTTGAATACTGAAAACACTAATGCATCGATGAGCAATAATGAGCGTATGAGTTGGTCCGGACACTGACTCGGGATCTATTATACTGAAATATGGCTATGCTTTTATGAGCACAGATTTTGTTAATGGTAAGCGTCTCTTGCTAATGTAAGATGGCTATGTCACTGGTCCATTTGTGTTGGTATCACCAAACAACCTCTGTGACAAGTTCGGCCTCAGGGAATGAAATATGTTTGTCACTCCCCTTCTCCCTGAAATTCCTAAAACAGCAGTTCACATGCTCGCTCAAAATAGAGGCTGTTTCACGCCAAACTGCTTCCCACTGTCACACAGGATCCATCTCTACAAACCGACGGGCAAATCTAATAAATAACCAGGCGCTTTGAAAACAAAGTAATTGAAGAGAAAATGTCATTCGGTTACTAGTATTTCATGTCTGACACAGTCCTGGGAGAAGTGTATAAGATGAGGAGAGTGAGGTGTTATTCTCTGATTGGCCTGGTCGGAGGCATTAACCCTGTAATCCAAGTGTTCAGCAACAGATTAATTAGTCTCAGTTTAGAAGGACATGAGGAACAAAAGATTGAACATACAGTAGCTGAAGCAGTGCAGTATGATTCCATAACAAATGACTCTAATGAGTCGATTCTTTTGAATCTACAGCGAGAAACACAATGTGTGATCAGTGTAGTATGACTCTGTAACGAATGACTCTAATGAACCGATTCTTTTGAATCTACAGCGATAAACACAATGTTCGATCAGTGTAGTATGATTCCGTAACGAATGACTCTAATGAGTCGATTCTTTTGAATCTACAGCGAGAAACACAATGTGCGATCAGTGTAGTATGACTCTGTAACGAATGACTCTAATGAACCGATTCTTTTGAATCTACAGCGATAAACACAATGTTTGATCAGTGTAGTATGACTCCGTAACGAATGACTCTAATGAGCCGATTCTTTTGAATCTACAGCGAGAAACATAATGTGCGATCAGTGCAATATGATTCCCGAACTAATGACTCTAATGAGTCGATTCTTTTGAATCTAAAGCGAGAAACACAATGTGCGATCAGTGTAGTATGATTCCCGAACTAATGACTCTAATGAGTCGATTCTTTTGAATCTACAGCGAGAAACACAATGTGCGATCAGTGTAGTATGACTCCGTAATGAATGACTCTAATGAGTTGATTCTTTTGAATCTACAGCGAGAAACACAATGTGCGATCAGTGTAGTATGACTCCGTAACGAATGACTCTAATGGACCGATTCTTTTGAATCTACAGCGAGAAACACAATGTGCGATCAGTGTAGTATGACTCTGTAACTAATGACTCTAATGAGTCAATTCTTTTGAATCTACAGCGAGAAACACAATGTTTGATCAGTGTAGTATGACTCTGTAACGAATGACTCTAATGAACCGATTCTTTTGAATCAACAGCGAGAAACACAATGTTTGATCAGTGTAGTATGACTCCGTAACGAATGACTCTAATGAACCGATTCTTTTGAATCTACAGCGAGAAACACAATGTGCGATCAGTGTAGTATGATTCCCGAACTAATGACTCTAATGAGTCGATTCTTTTGAATCTACAGCGAGAAACACAATGTTTGATCAGTGTAGTATGATTCCTGAACTAATGACTCTAATGAGTCGATTATTTTGAATCTACAGGATTAAACGACCGGAGTTGTATGGATTACTTTTATGCTGCCTTTATGTGCTTTTTGGAGCATCAAAGTTCTGGTCACCATTCACTTGCATTGTATGGACCAACAGAGATGCAATATTCTTTTAACAATCTTAATTTGTGTTGTGCAGAAGACAGACAAAGTCACATCTGGGATGGCATGAGGGTGAGTAAATGATGAGAGAAGATTTATTTTTGGGTGTACTGTCCCTTTAAGTCTTCAGATGCTTGGAAACAATAAGGAAAGTAATGAATTGGATATTAAAGACATCATTAGTGAGGCAAACACATGGTGTACAGGCTATGCTTCTTGCATTGTGATTTTTCTCATTGTTTAACATTTTTATATCTTTCATATGTTGGCACAAATTTGATGGAGTACCTCCAGCAGGCTGAGAAGGCTCCCAAAGCATCCCGTTTCACATGTCCTAAATGAGCCATTTTTTCAAACGCACGACATCATTGATACTGGACTGAAGACCATCTCACGGAGACCATCCATCCATGAGACTAGACTGCCTCCACGCAGTCGTTTCAACGCAATTCAACACGCTTTGATAAAGATGAATCTGCTGCCAACTGACTCAACTGAGCGACAGCGCCTCGGATTTAGGTCACGAGGAGATGATAAACAATTCATAAGCAAAGGAGAAAATTCAATATATAATACGATTCAATGCAGTGATGAAAGAAAGCGTCGTTAAGCCGCTACACCGCTCCCCAAACACCTCTGTCTGGAGATGCCACACACATAAAAACACCGTTGTGGCAGCGTTCAAAACGATTGTCTTTCCCGTCAAGGTGACTCCCACTCTCTCTCATTTCCATTTCTCTCAGGGTCAGCTCCATGCAATCTCTCTCTCTCAGAGGCACATGCAACCGTGTGCGATTCAGTCCTTGTATAAATTGAGAAAAGAAAGCTTTTCTTAATGCTACGCTGTCAGGGCGTCCGTAGCAAACCTGTCTGCTGTGCATTAAGAAGCTGTCAGCCAGACTATGGAATTAATCAGCAAACCCCTGAAGAAACAATTGCGTAATCTAAAGCTATAAACTCCGCTGACCTTGCCTTCAAATGCACGGTTAAATATCGACCTACAAACGGGACATCTCAGAATGATTGACTCGTCCTCTTGCCTTTTCATTCAACAGTCCAAAACACATTCCCAAATGAGAGTTTGGGAATGTGACCTGCACCTGGGCTGCAGTATTCCCTGTGTTTGTTATGAAAACACGCATGGATTCCTATGATGGGGGTAACGGATTAAATGCATTTAAAGGCATCGTTTGACTTTCTTTGCTTCCGTGGAACACAAAGGAGACGCTAGGTAGAATGTTAGCAACTGAAAGCCTCAGTCACCATTCAAAAGATGCAATGGAAGTGAATGGTGACTGAGACTAATCTACAGCCTTACCTCTTTTGTATCCCACAGAAGAAAGACAGTCAGACAGGATTAGAATAAGGTACGTAGAAATGTCAACCATTGCACATCTGATGTAGGTTATGAGACCGAGGCGGCAGTCATCGGTGCACAGTGTGTTTGTGGCGTTTTAGGAAACAGCTCTCCGACGGGACCGGCCGGTTATGAACCTCTCACTCTTTGGATCAATCAAACCATGCACAGACTGCAGATTGATCTCCCTTTAAAGGGCGCCAATGATGCCTCTGTTAAAGATGGAGGGACGCTCTTATTGAACACAAGTAAACAGGAACGCCGATCGTAACAGGGAAAGACAGAGGCCTTGGTTCCGGAAGTGTGTTGACGTTCATTTTCTCCACAGGGATTGCAAAAAGACGTCCAAGACGCGAACCAAACCGACCCGCTCTGAGGTGAATGACAACATGACAAACTTTGATTTAAAGCAACAAAAAAAGAAAAAAGAAAATCCTAAACATTTGAACTACATATCCCATGATGCACTGCGATTGTAGTCAGAAACTACTGATTTATATTCACTGATTGAAATATATAAATGTATATTTTAGGTTTATTGCAACATATCCAGATAAACACAAATAAATAAGCAGTTCACACATTTTTGGAGACACACTTGATTACGTCGTTGCAATTTTTATTTATTTATTTATTTTTCATTTTGTATCATTTGATATAGACCTTAATTTTCAGTTATAGTCCAAGTTTTATAAATATATATATATATATATATATATATATATATATATATATATATATATATATATATATATATATATACAGTACCGGTCAAAAGTTTTGAAGCACTTGACTGAAATGTTTCATGATCTTAATAATATTTTGATCTGAAGGCGTTTCCTTAAATGTTTGAAATTAGTTTTGAAGATAAAAAATATAATTGTGCCAACATATTAATTTATAATAAAAAAATCAAATTTAATAAAAAACTTAAATATATATACATATATATATATATATATATATATATATATATATACATACATACATACAAATATAAAAAATTATAATAAAGAATGAGAAAGTGTTTCAAAACTTTTGACCAGTAGTGTGTATATATATTTCCATTTAAATGTGTGTGTGTGTGTATATATATATATATATATATATATATATATATATATATATTAGGGCTGTCGATTTAAAATTTAACGCAATTAATGGCAATGCCCCCGGACCATAATAAGGAAGATTCCTAAGAAATGCAAGCTTGTAGTACCACCTGTTTACTCCAGAGGGCAGTAAGTGAAACTTCAGCTGTGTGAGCAACACACAGTTTATACAGTGAAGAAAACAACCCACAACACAAACATGCGTTACATTCTTGTGTTCAAAACACTTCATGAGCGCAAATGTGAACTAGGAGATCTCAAGCTGTGTTTAAAGATTGAGTATTAAACTATATTTAACATGAAACAGTTAACTAAATATGTTGTTTATGATGCGACACACCCGAGACGCTACACAAGCATGTCTGACGCAGGTGTACATTGACGGGTCTTATATAAATATATATATCCATCCATCCATCGTCAACCGCTTATCCTGTGTACAGGGTCGCGGGGGGCTGGAGCCTATCCCAGCTAACATTGGGCGAAAGGCGGGGGACACCCTGGACAGGTCGCCAGTCCATCGCAGGGCATATTTAAAGATAAATATGTATAATTATATATTGATATAAATATGTATAATCATTATATATTGAATTATTGTTAAATGAGGGGCATTCTCAGCAAATATTTGTATATGCGATTAAATGCGATTAATTAATCGGGACACCATGTATTTAATTCGATTACAATTTTAATTGATTGACAGCCCTAATTTAAATGTGTGTGTGTGTGTGTGTGTGTGTGTGTGTGTGTGTGTGTGTGTGTGTGTGTGTGTGTAAATATATATATTAACATACAAAACATGAGATGATGTTGGTTTAATTCAAAGGGTAATTAGTCATTTTAAGGGTAATAAAATCTTGAGAATTTGTATTAATTAATTGATTGAATTTAAGAAATTGAATATAAACGGACGTGACAGTTTATGGTTTATATGGATAGGTGGTGGTGGTGTAGTGGTCTAAAGCACATAACTGGTAATCAGAAGGTTGCTGGTTCGATCCCCACAGTCACCACCATTGTGTCCTTGAGTAAGACACTTAACTCCAGGTTGCTCCGGGGGGATTCTCCCTGTAATAAGTGCACATAACTGGTAATCTGGTAATCAGAAGGTCGCTGGTTCGATCCCCACAGTCACCACCATTGTGTCCTTGAGCAAGACACTTAACTCCAGGTTGCTCCGGGGGGATTGTCCCTGTAATAAGTGCACATAACTGGTAATCTGGTAATCAGAAGGTTGCTGGTTTGATCCCCACAGTCACCACCATTGTGTCCTTGAGTAAGACACTTAACTCCAGGTTGCTCCGGGGGGATTGTCCCTGTAATAAGGGCTCTGTCGCTTTGGATAAAAGCGTCTGCCAAATGCATAAATAAATAATAATAAATACAATTTAAAAAAATTACATTAAATCAATAAACAATAAAGAGATCAACAAATGTCCATTGAGTGACAGGCTGATGACCATGTTCAAATAAAACAAATCAAACTTAAAATAATGCTCAAATTAAATACAAGGGACGTGTATTGATTTGTTTTGCGATTTTAGTATTTTATTTTAAACAATTACGTATTTAATGATACATTTAAATATTTTGAGTCATTTGACCCTCCATTAAAATATGATACTCCTGAAAATCAAATCAAGGGGCAGATAATATACCTTGCACCTTAATATAAAAGTACATTTCCAGTCAATTTTTTATGACATTTGTCACATTTCAATGACAAAGTTCAAAGAGAGATCTTTAAATAATGTACGTTATGAATTACAAGTAATCCCTTACTTTACTTAGTAATGCATTGCACCCAATATGGTGTGCCGGTCCTCAGCTCATCCGCACAGGGCTGCAGGTGAAGAGATGCAACGGTGGACAGATAAGACTGTGTACAAAACACGAGTGCTGACAAGCGCACTCATTAAACTCGACCGGGCCACAGACGCAGGGCTCATGTTACCTGCCGGCTCTGTCGCATGGCAATATGACACCTGGAGGAGAGCCATCTTTCTTCACACGTCACCTCACTGGAAAGACAAGTTTGTCTTTTTCACCAGAGCGAGTGGATAGTGGTTCTTCTGAGGAGCGTCCAAACGCTGCCCTGATGACATCATAATCACCGTTTATGCATTTTCATCGAGATGTTGCAACAAGCAACGTGTCCGCTGGGACATTACACAGAGTTCCTCCAATGAAGAGGCAGTTTAGCAATGCGAATAGTGTGGAAGCGCAGGGCGGGACTGGGAAGAGAAATCGGCACGGGATTTTACATAGCAACTGGCTCAAAATTGGAGTGCGGGGTGGGGGTTTTGGGGGTGTTCACTGTCCTTTTCTGCAAATCGAGGCGCCGTTTCGTGGTTAGGTCCGTTCTGCATAACCCGGTGGCTCATATTAGCTTATCGTGGCCCGTTTTGCGGTCGACCCACCGGCCCACTCGGTTCTCCCGATGGCCAGTCCGCCCCGATCGGCCCTAAAATGTGTCGGCCCACCGGGAAAAGGCCCGGTATGCCAGATTACCAGTCCAGCCCTGGCGGAAGGTAGAACGAGAAGTCCCAGTGTTGAAGTGTGCCGGAGGACACTGAAAAAACATTCAACATCTGCTGAAAGAATAAAAAAAAAAAGATGTGTATTGGACAAACGCCAGCGCTAAATAAAACACGTTCCACTTGGTTTGACATTGAAACAAGACGCCGTTTTTATCTTTACCTTCTACAAGACCTACATGTAAATTCCCAGCTGTGCGCTCTTTGAATTTTAACGTAGGAATCAGTGTGAAGTTCGTCTCTTGATGAGGAAGATAAAACGAGAGAATGAAAGAAGTAAATAAAAGAGAAACAAACAAACGCAGCCATCAGTAGATCAAGCCATTTAAATGCTTTAGCAGAAGGAGGCTCGTGGGACTCATCCCAACAACCCTTCGGGGTCTCGAGCGGCCCTGCGGGGAACCTGGTGCAGTCTGCAGATACTAAAAGGAGAGATGGTGCTTGAAAGCACAGCTTGTGCGATTGAACAATGCTCCCCGGTTCAGGCCAAACACTCCACAACAGACAAACGTGTGTGTATTTGCCGTGAAGACGCAGAGCAAGCGATCTGTTCGCTTCTGATTGAGAGCAAAATTTAGGGAAGGGTTGCTGGCGCTTTAGACGTCATCTCTTGGCGAACGCAGTTTTGATGCATTTCTTTTCGTAACATTTCAACGCGCTTTTACCTACTGTTTTTAATAGCCAATAGTCTTTAGTTTACATCACAGCGATGACTCATGATTTCATGCTCACTATCCATCCCATGAACTTTGAAGGTCCAAAAAGCACATAAAGGCAGCATAAAAGTAATCCACACGACTCCAGTGGTTTAATCCGTGTCTTCAGAAGTGATATGATAGATGTGGGTTAGAAACAGATCAATATTTAAGTCCTTTTTTTACTATAAATTGCCCTCCCTGTCCATTAGGTGGCGGTATGCACAAAGAATGCAAATCGGCCCAAAAAATATAAAAATAAATAAATAAAAAGTGAAAGTGAAAGTGGAGATTTAGGACTTAAATATTGATCAGTTCGCTGTGCTTTTTTGCATATCGTGGTGCCGTTTTGTGGTCCGTTCTGTATAACGCGGCAGCTCATTTTAGCTTATCGCGGCCCATTCGGCACATTTCGTGGACACCCACGATGGCCAATCCGCAGATGATCGGCCCCAAAGTGCATCGGCCCACCAGGAAAATTCCGGGTACGCCAGATTACCAGTCCAGCCCTGCAGTCTTATGGATTACTTTTATGCTGCCTTTATGTGCTTTTTGGAGCTTCAAAGTTCTGCTCACCATTCACTTGTATTGTATGGACCAACAGAGCTGAAATATTCCTCTATAAATCTCCGTTTGTGTTCTGCAGAAGAAAGGAAGGCATGAGGGTGAGTACATGATGAGAGAATTTCTTTTTTTGTGTGAACTGTCCCTTTAAGTACAGAATCAATTTATTTTAAGTTTATTGCAAAATATTAATATACTCTATAAATATATACACTGTAAGTAGTTTGAGAGTATAAGGAGAATGTATTGAGTTATTCACAATGCATCATGGGAGTCGACGGACACTGCTGTGCTTGTTTGCCGCTACTCTCTGATTGGTGGATCTTTCTCTAATGCATCATGGGTAATGTAGGTCTTCAACAGGATTTAATATATTCCTCTATTAAACAAGATTTCTAACAAATGAAGTTAAATATGCACGGACCTTTGGCTTCATCAGAAGCATATACCATTGATTAACAACATCGGCGCTCACCGCAGGACTGTCTTAAAAACGTTATAAGTTACCATTAATAATCAGTTCTCCTATGGAATAACGAATGAGATTTAGCTGTTGCACTCTATTAAGGGGAGAAAGAGCACTGGATCTTAGTGTTTAAGTCATTTAATGGTGCAGATGATGTTTTTGTGTCTACTTAAAGAACAGCTGAGAGCGTCTCATCGCACAGAAACATCTCTCAGCATGCATTTAACTTTAATCATTCCTTATCAAGTCGGATCTAAAAAAATAAACATCTGCATAAGCAACCAAACCACTGATGAGTTTACTTCCATTGACCAGTAAATTAGTGGAAGTGTCTCAGTGTTTTCTGCCTCAAGAGTCAAATCTTGTGTTGCTGGAATCCTTCTCCTGGTCACTCGCTGCATTAATAGGTTTGGCTGCTTTCTTAAGTCATTAAATAACCGCAGCACTATGGGAGCATTACTTGCTTGACATAAACATCCCAAATGATCTGTTCTTCCTTCATAAATAAAATATTTTTAGAGAGAAAACAAAATGAGAGGAAAAAAACTTGAGATTTTTTTTTAATAAATAAATAAATATTTAGACAGAAAAAAAAAGTTTTAGAGCAACAAAAAATATACAGAAAATATTTTTATAGAGATTTTATAGACAAAAAAACTATTTGAAAAAATATATATATTTAAAAAAATAATAATATATATATATATATATATATATATATTTATTTTTAAAAAATTAAATATTTTTTACACAGAGAAACATCTAAATGTTTAGATTTTTTTTGACCAAAAAATTAGAAAAAACAATTCAGACAAAATAAAAAATTATTAGACAGGAAAAAAAATGAAAAAAATTATAAAAGAAATATATATTTTTTTAAGACAGAAACAATTTGTTTAGAGAAAATAAATTAGTTTGAAAAAGCATTATAGTGAATTTAAAAATTATATTTTAAGACAGAAAAAATTGAAAAAATTATTTTTTTTAATCGTTTTTTTTTTATTTGTTATTTTTTTTTTTTTAGACAGAAATATATCTGTAGGACATAAGTTCAGGAATGCACTAAGAAACCTTAAAAAAAATTATAAAATTATGATTTTTATTTTCACAGTGCGGTTCAGAGCTTCTGTAATTTGCATGTCATGGACACAAAAACGTTTATATGGAAGTTAAGCAATATCACACAAGCAGCCTTTATCATTGGCAATCCATAAATCCACTAAGTTCAATATAGACCTTTAAATTCTATAATCAAGAAGTTAATCATTTTGCAGTCTATAGCAAAGACTCAGAGATAAGCAATTCCTCCAGACCATAAGTATCATTCATTCATTCATTCGGCATTACGTCATCAATCTAGCGGGACAACTCCGAAACAAAGACATTCTCCAGATGAATTCCATCATTCAAGTGCAACAGTACAAGGGCGGAGTCAAATTACGAATGCGTTTATGAGTTATTAATGCACATCCTGCTGGTTCCCAAACGGGTCTGGGGTTCCAAACTACACAGAGCGGACGGAGTTGTGTTATAGAGCTATACAGCTCCATCAATTATTCAGCAGAGTTACTTGGATTTCCAGAATTGCCATACATTATACATGCAGTTCAACAAATGTCTCTGGTATTACACACGTATCTGTACACTTCAGCTGCGCAGTAATTAATCTTCTAAATGCACGGCAAAAAGTGCAGCGATCTCTTCACCCTCTCAGCTGCATTTCTCACGCTGATGTTTGAAACACTCCAGTGCACCCAAAGAAAATGACTGGCCGAGTGAAGGCGGGGAGGACCGAAGGATGGATTTTTTGGGTTGTTTGTGGCTTCCCGAGATTGATTTTCATCTCCTGAAGAACTGGGCTAATCTCAATCCCTCTCTAATCTGTCTCTAAAGCACTTGAAACCCCAGGCCTCTCACAGATGAAGGAAAAACAAGTGTCTGCCCGTCCAGGCCAGGGTGAAAAGGAAGTCCTGCCGTACAGGCACAGAAAATAATCCAATCACCTTTTAGATACAGACAATGTGCAGTAGCTGGACGAGGGTCGGTATTTGCCTCCTGGATTTGATTTTCAGGGGCATTTTGAACCTTTTATAGCACTTTGTTTTGTTTCTTTCTATGTCAATGTGGCGTCACTTTCAGTGCCATTTTTACCCTTAACACCCCTTAAAGGGACAGTACACCCAAAAATCGCCATTCACTTGCATTGTATGGACCAACAGAGCTGAAACATTCTTCTAAAAATCTTCATTTGTGTTCTGCAGAATAAAGAACGTCAAACACATCTGGGATGACATGAGGGTGAGTAAATGACGAGAGAAGTTTCATTTTGGGGTGAACTGTCCCTTTAAATGTTTGTTTGTTTGCATGATCTATGCTAAAGAAGCTCAATCCGTGATACCATTGTTGTCCGATTTTAATGCTGAGTTAAAAACGTGTCTTTGAGCGTAATCTTGACCAACCGTTTTGGGGCATTTTGAACCTTTTATAGCACTTTGTTTTGTTTTGTTCTTTCTATGTCAATGTGGCGTCACTTTAGGTGCCATTTTTACCCTTTAGCCCCCCTTAAAGGGACAGTACACCCAAAAATGAAACTCTCTCATCATTTACTCACCCTCATGTCATCCCAGATCTGTGTGACTTTCTTTCTTCTGCAGAACACAAATGAAGATTTTTAGAAGAATGTTTCAGCACTGTCAGTCCATACAATGCAAGTGAATGGTGACCTGAACTTTGAAGCCCCAAAAAGCACATAAAGGCAGCATATAAGTAACCCATAAGACTCCAGTGGTTGATCCATGTCTTCTGAAGCGATCCAATTGGGTTTGGGTGACAACAGACCAAAATGTAACTCATTTTTCACTATGACATCATCAGTCTCCATGGCGATCATAATATCAAGCTCACTATGTCAATGTGGCGTCACTTTAGGTGCCATTTTTACCCTTTAGCCCCCCTTAAAGGGACAGTACACCCAAAAATGAAGTTCAAGCATAATCTTGACCAACCGTTTTGTAGCTTTCGTTCAAGTCGATAAGAACTGTACTTATATTTATAGAAAGTAGCCGCACTGTATTGAACAAAGCTGTTGTGTCTGTGTTTGTGTGTGTTGAGGCTGTTCATAAGAAAAGCGTTTAATTTCACACATTCACGGAAATATGATTTTATAAAGGTGCGGTTTTGCATTCGCACACCCTCCTCCTGTTAACACGACACGTGTGAGGACTTTCACTTTCATGTTATCGTGACATCCTGCTCTTGTCTTGTTCTGTTAAATCTGATGATTTATTAATGAGCGAGTAAATATAGCCGAGGATCCTACGAGCTTTGTGCACATGTGGTATACACTCATGCACACACACAAACAGCTCTTACAAGGTAAAGAAATCAAATCCCTGATATTCTAGAAGAAATAACCCCGAAGAAACCAAACAAACAAAGGCTGGATTTACTGCAGGGTCTCACGTGGACCGTTTCGGCCTAAAGTGCTGTTTAGATTTCTTTCGTTTACGGCAGAACGCATCGATCACATGTGTGTATCAAAACCTGATATCAATAATTCAGCGCAAACACACCATCTGGAAATATGAACAAGACACCAAGAGCAGAAGAAAGAAACCTCATACCATTGCTCCGTCTTTAACTCTTAACCATAAACACCTTTTTGTTCATGCAGGGAGTTTAAAGGTCTATTATGAGAGAAAATAAACCTGCATAACACAGTGTTTTTGGCCCTCGGCCCACTAAAGTGTAGCTGCATTTTTCAATCCAATCTTGAGTCACTGATTAATATCCAAGAGTCCATAAAAAGACAAGAAAATAATGCAGAATAATTCATCGTGTTATGCAGCACGCAAGTACAGAGCCATTAGCATGCATGACTGTGCTCACACTCCCGCTGTCCCACCGCAAAACACACACGCACCGAGCGAAAGCGAGAGAGAGGGCACTAAACAGATTGTCAGACATTGACTCTCCCATGCCTCGCCGTTTGACAGTATTTCGCTTCAGTTCCCAAAGCAATACATCTAGAGTTCATGCAGCAATCTGATTACCTGACAAGTGCTTTTATCGCTCAATTTTGCAAAAAACAAGTTGACAGAAACCCAATCTCTACGAAAAACACAGTGACTGACTATATAGCACAAGCACAACTACTGCCCTCATCTCATTACAGTTCCTCCACAACATGACCTGTCCTCCTCCGTTCCCCACCCCCCTCTTGCTCAGGGACATTTTTAAGGATGTTTAATGGACAGAAACAGCTCTAGTCGCTAAAGGTGCATCGCTGTGTCCGGCTGCAAACTCCCTCAAACATTGACCTTTACAAGCGGAGAGTGTCAAGCTGCCCTCCTATTTGCCCTTAAAGGAATGGGTTCAATACATGTTAAGCTCAATCAACAGCATTTCCGGCATTATGTTGATTCCCCCCAAAAAATCTTAGTCTATCCTTAATATGACGGGCACAGACATGGAGGCTCCGAGAGTCCAAAATGAATCAAATCCCAGACGCGGTTTATTTTGCAGCCAAAATCCAAATAATAATCATAACATGCGCGCACACACACACGCACACACTACTACACGCACGCACGCACACACACACACACTCGCACACACGCATGCAAGCACACACACACTAGCACACACACGCACTCGCACCCACACACACACACACTTGCACACACACACGCACTCGTGCACACACACTCACACACACACACGCACACACACAAACACTCGCGCACACACACACACTCGCGCACACACTCGCACACTCACGCATGCACACACATGCACACACATGCACGCACTCACACACACACACACACACTCACGCACATACACTCGCACGCACACACACACACACACGCATGCACACACACACACGCTCACACAAACTCACACACACTCGCGCACGCGCACACACAAACACTCACACACAATCACAAACACACGCACACTCGCACGCACACACACACACACACACACGCTTGCACGCACACACATTCGTACACACACTTGCACAAGCATGCACACACACACGCACACACTCACAAACGCACACTCGCATGCACACACACTCGTGCACACACAAAAATACAATTTGGTCGCACAAGACTATTAATTGTAAACAACACCGAAATGCACTGGGGACTCTTATTTTGAAAATTCTCCCAGCTCACACAAACACATACGGGAAACAAAACATGCAATCATACAGTCAAGCAAGTAAACGGTGTCAAATAAACTAATTAATACCGCATGAGCAGTTATTCATCAATAGTAGATCATCAGTGTTCCGGAAATAAAAACAGACCAGTTTTCCAAAGATATTACTTATATACATTTATTTAACTCTTTTCCCGCCAGCGTTTTTAAAAAAAGTTGCCAGCCACCGCCAGGGTTTTTAACGATTTTCGCTAAATATTAATGGCCCGCAGAATATTTTCTTCCATGAATATATGAAGATGCTATATATCACAATAAAGATCTGAGCCTCTGCTTTTAGGCAAAAAAACGATTTTATTTTATCTTCATTTGTTCTTTTTTTATTGCCACTTGAACAGAGGTAGGTTTTGTCAAAAACAACATTTCGGACAAAAAGCTGAGAAAAAGGCATTTTTATCAAACAAGTGCTTTAGTATTAGTATGGTGTTCCACTTCACGTTTGAGACGATCGCAGTCTGTTTCTTTGATCAAAGAGTTGCATACTCTTTCAAAACATGCGCGCGGGTCTTCCGTACCGTATAACACCTAAAACACGGATACCCAGAAAATTCCGTGTTTGGCGGGGAAAGAGTTAAGTGTCGTGAGATATCTCACCGGTCTTCTACAAAATAAGTGTCCGCGAGCCGCAGTCTCTGACACTTTCTGCCTGTCAATCATTTTACACGTTCTCAAGGTATCGTGTTGCAGCGAAATATTGAGACTTAATGCCATTTTTATGTCATGCAGTTCATAACAGTTGTCAGTTGAGGGCGCTGTTTCGCTGCTGTTGTTTCTGCTCGTGACGGTCTCAATAAAGCTCACTTGGTATCATTGGAGCGGGGTTTTAGATCCAACGGCTCAGCCTGTGGAAATTCTAGAACGGCTAAAATCGCTTACAGCACCTTTAACAACAAAAGCTCTTTGAAGAGCTCATTATTTATAAGCTTATAAAAAGGAACAATAATTTAAGAACAACTATCGGCTTTGAGCTACACAAAGTTATATCCAATTTTATGACTTTGTTGCCAAGACAACGTTATGCTACAAACCCTAATGAGACTTCAAAGGAAAATTTAAATTTAAAGCTCAAATAATACATGACTTTTAATAGTAGAATTAATTTAAGTGCTTTTTGAAAAATTGGCCCAATTGACTTCCATTATAAGTACCTCACTTTTTTTTTTTTTTTTTACACATTTTTGTTTTCTTTTGTTCATCATGCCACAAATGCCATTGATTGAATATATTCTTTAAGTGACTCAAGTGAATTTTTTTTTACATGTGCAAGCATGAACAGACTTTTAATATGCCATGCAAGCATTAGACCGTTCTCAAACATCATTTCGATGATGCAAAAAATGAAATAAAACATAAAATGTATAGAAAACATGCTACATTACGTTATGTGTGCAGAGTTGTGTTTGTGTGTGCTCATTCACTTTACATGCGCCTTTGAGCTGTCACATGCACACAAGGCAGACTGTCGCCTCCTACAGGACACTTTTAGAGCCATCAGCAGAAATATCAACCTCTGGTTCATCCTAACACACATTTCAACTCTCTAGAATTGGGCGAGCAATGAAAATATGATCTTTTAAGGCAAGGTTCATCTCAAGATCCAAAGAAGTCCACATAAAGCAATCATACTGACATGCATTTTTTATGTGCATGTATTTAAATGGCTGCAACAAAAAGGTCCTCCATGGCAATACCTTAACTTTAACTCTGTTCTCAGATCTGCTCTTTAGTATGAAACAGACATGAGAGAGAATACTCAACTCCTCTCTAGAAGACTAGAAAATCCCCTGTACTCGGGTTAGAGGGATAGCACAGAAGATTTTCTTAAACCTCGAGTTAACATTAAGTAATAGATCCGGACGCCTGCAGCGTAATTAAGTGCTATTACGTCGCTTTATCCAGGAAACTTCTTTCGGCCAATCGAATTACAGCCCTTGTGTTGTGTTCTCCTAGAGCAGACGGCCCTGGTGCTGTAATTGATCCTGAACCTCTTTTCATTTTAGACGTATTATTACAACGGCCAGCTATTTGTAACCTCTGGATCAGCCACTATAAAACACCATTAAGAGGCCCGTGTCCTGCCCTCACGCTACTGCTGCCGCAGCCGGCGCTGATGGAAACTATTTAAAGTGCCCTTGTGCAGCTGTGTGACGAGCGGAGGGACTGTGTGTGTTTTGATTTATTTATTTATATATTCATTTATTTTCATCATAACTCCATATAAAGCCTCTGAAAGACACATTTTTTTTGGATGCATGCATTGATTGTCAATGTGATAATGCACAGTAAATATATAGGAATGCATTTACTAATGTTAATGAATAGAACCGTATAGTACAGTGATCAAAATTAAACAGAATGCATATTCAAATGAAGTGAAATGACCCACAGATGTGTTAAGAGTTGAAAGTTATTCAAAATAAAAACAAAATCTACTTTTGGGGAAATGTGGTGCCAGTGTCCTCATATGTGGACGTCATGTTTATCAGGGCGCTGACGTGCGGAAAATGTATGGATTTTTTAAAGTGGCATATCAAATGAAACTAGAGACTCTCCTTTTTATAACCAAATGGGTTTCAATGAAAAATCGAAAAGATATTTCTTACCAGAGGCACTTATGTTGGTGATGCCTCCGTCAGAGCGCTGTAAAGGAAATCTGCAGCATGTTGTTGTGTCACGTGACTCGGTGCGGCAGAAGTTTAACCCTTAAATGACAGTCTAGAGTCTTGTGAACAGTATTTAGTAAGTTTTTATTCATTTAAATTATGCATTGCGCAAAGCGAAGTCAAAATAGCGAGTCCTCGCATAAGGCCGCGCGGTCGCATGAGGTTAAAGCTGAAGTATGTAATTTCTGTGACACTAACGCCACCGAACGGAATTGCAAAAATGAATAATGTTTTTAAAACAGCTTTCTGAATATGCCCCCTCGTCTACCATTGATCAAACAAAGAGATCGTCGTGGGTCACTCAAAACAAACACAGGAATTATCATAGTGCCACAGAGACACGGTGTTTACACTGCGAGATAATGAACCTATGAATGGCTCACTTACCGCTGTCACTGCATATAAAGTTTCAGCTTTAAGTTTGAAAAGTTGGTTTTCCACAACGTCATCATTTTCCTACTATTTGTGTTTCATGCGGGACAGAAAACCATACAGGTTTGGAACAATGAGTAGCCTGAATGACGACAGAATCTTCATATTTGTGGTGAACAACCCCTTTAATCTCTCTCTCTAATGCATTCTGCTCCGGACCAGAGGAGAGGAGAGCCAGATTACTTTCCAGCCCAGTAACAGGATAGCAGATCTGCCTCCTGCCACACTTCTGCTGTAAATAATCGAGAGTATATCCTGTAATGTATGGATCTGTGTAAACACACAACATGCACTCTTGTTTATTTTCAGCGCTATACTGAAGAGGCAGTTTTGAGAGAGAAGGGCATGTATTTGTGCTGCAGTGCTTGTTCCTGTGGTTTGATGAGGCCTCTGTAGTTATTCTGCTCATTATTAAAGAGCCCAGAATAATGGCTCTTGCTCTGACCTCTGACCTGCAGAGGGGGGGACCTGGGACACAACGAATAGTAACGAACGCACACACACAACCACACACTCAAAGACATGCACATGCACAGCAGCGGCTAACACGCAGACTTCGAGACCGTTAAACCCTTTCACAAAGGAAAATCTTATTTTTTTCACCAAAATGATGTGTTTTCAAAGAGTTACTCATAGAACATGGTAGTAAATGCTCAAGGGGTAACTGGTGCACTCACATCAGACATTTTAAATGTATGTTATCACACAATTTAATGTAATGAGGACAGTCGTATAGAATTATGAGTTAGGGTCAAATGTAATCAGCCATAGTGAATGATTAAAAATGGCTTTTTATAAATCTGGCCACCACCGTATCAAAGGGTTAATCACGGATCCTCAAGATGACCCTCGAAAAGCATAACCGCTCACACGTGTTCAAGACACGCGTTCTTCTTTACCCACAAGCACACAGCTTTAATAAATATACCTTTAGCAAAAAGTAAACTGCATATCTACCAACAAGGCTCTTGAGTACACACATTATGAAGAAAAATATATATATATATATAAATAAATAAATGTGTAAAAGACATAAAAGGTCGAACGAAAGCAAGCGAGAGACAGCTTAATTAATTTCTGCCAGCTGTAATCTCAATCGCTACACATGCACACGTACACCTGATGTACAGAGTTTAGAGAGGTGACTGTAGCCTCATCTGACACGACAGATTTCAAATGACTTTAAACTGGCTTAGCAGCACAGACACACATAAGTTGTCACTAGCTTAACCAAATCACTCCACACAAAGACGCATTAGCAACGAGCGAGGGAATCCAGGAAAGCTCTTTCTTCCTTTAAACGCAGTCTGAACGTCTTCTATAGAGACAGGATTGTCCCGGCGCTCTTGAGTACGAAGGTGACACAAACCTGCTGAGTAAGTCATTCGGTAAGTGTGTTGATAATTGAAATGTTTGAGCGCAAGCAAATGACGTTACGTTGGTTTATATGGAAATAAAATGATTTTGTATTTACTCGACCTCAAGTGTGAGCAATAACAGAAAGGACTGTCATCCTGACATTGTGAGAGACAAACCTGAGGAAACGTGAGGATTCAGAGCTCCACAGGAAACTACTTATTGATCGCAGCTCGACTCATTTGTAATCTAGTGGCTGGCATCAAATCATCACACTATCGCCGTTATAAAATAACAAGCCTTTAGGGCTGAACCTGTCTGTGCATCAAACCTCTACACATCAAAACAATATCTCCATGGCAGAATTATGTTCCATACTCAATTTCCTCTTAACGCATTACCTGAAACAATATGAGCAAAGCTAGATTTCAAAAAACGATAGCAAGGTGCTCTCCTGCATCTGGCAAGGGACGGATAGCGACTCGTGTTTCATATCATCACCGGCTGCGATGCATTGTATGCACATGCATCCACTCACCCATTCCTTTATTGACCTAGAGAGACAGAGGATGAGGAGGAGATGGAAGGTAATAAGGAAGAGTAATATAAGTGGTCTTTCTTACCTGAATTATTGACATCCTGTTCACTGGCGTCTCCGTGGTGTTCGTAACGGGTCCTGTGAAGCTGGTGTGACAGCCAACATGCCCTTGAGGAACGCTGAGGTTGTTGACGGTCGGTTTGAGGTACATGACCTCTGATCTCGGTGAGCTGAGGGGTAGACGTGTTTGGTAGTCGAAGTACATGGGTGAGGTGGCCAGCGACGGGCTGCTGACGACATTCATCACGTTCATGGTGTCCCGTTCTTCCACTTCGCTTTGCACCAGCATGATGTCGTTCTTATTGATCTTCTTCTTCTTGCTTTTGCCCAGTTGCGGGTGGGTGTACTCAGCGATGCGACAGTTGTACGTGCGGATCTCCTTGTTCTCCCGTTTGCACTTGACTGCGATGGTGATCATGGCCGCTAAGAGCATGATGGAGATGATACTGAGGGTCACTATCAACGGGAGCGAAATGTCCCAGTTGTGGTGTTCGGCGTTGATGTGCGGTTCACCCTCAGGCAAGGGTCCGGAGTAGGCTTTGACGATGAGCTTGGCCATGGCGGACAGAGTCGGCTTTCCGTGGTCAGTCACCTTGATGATGAGTTCCACAACAGGTGATACTTCCTCCCACAGTGGCTGGGCTGTCCGCACCTCACCCGTCACCGAATCGATCTCAAACAGGTGTTCCTCGTTCCCATCCGAGATCTCGTAGGTGAGGCGACCGCTCTCGCCAAAGTCGTTGTCCACCGCTCTGACCGTGGTGATAATATGACCGACCCCCACATTCCGGGGAACGTGGATCTCGGCAGTATCGTTCTGGAGTAATGGAAGCACAATGACGGGAATGTTGTCATTAACATCCAGCACACTCACGCGGACTGTGGTGTTGCTCTCCAGGTGAGGATTACCCGAATCCTTGGCCTGGACTTTAAAGTCAAAGTACTTGGTTTGCTCATAGTTGAAACTCCTCAGGGCATAAATTGCACCATCAGTGGGTTTGATGTTTACATATGTGGTGATAGACTCCTCACTGACGTTAGAAGGAAGGAGGGTATAGGACACAGTACCATTTAGGCCCAAATCAGGGTCATGGGCCAGAACAGAGCCCAGATATTCCCCTGGGATGTTGTTTTCGGGCACCTGAAGAAGGTACACCATTTTTGTGAAGCGAGGTGGATTATCATTTTCATCTAAAATCTTAACAGAGAAAGACTTGGTTGAGTTCAGTGGCGGGTTGCCATTGTCTTTGGCCACAATGGTGATGTTATACTCATCTTTTACCTCTCTATCCAGTGGCCTGTCGGTCACCACAGTGTAGAAGTTATCGTAATTCTCCTCCAACTTGAAGGGGACGTTCCCCAAGATTCTACACTGAAGCTGCCCATTGCGACCCGAGTCCTTGTCCGTGACTCTCACGAGAGCGATCACAGTCCCTGGAGTCGCCGCTTCACTGACCGCCCCCTGACGCACCGCCACGAATCCTATCGACGGCCAGTTGTCATTCTTGTCGAGCACTTTAACGGTGACTTTACAATGGCCAGGAATTGGGTTGGGGCCTTGATCTTTCGCCTGAACATCAATCTCTATAATTGGGTACTCCTCAAAGTCGATTTTACCCTGAATCTTTATGACCCCCGTTCGGGAGTCTATTGAGAACAGCTCTTTGATATTTTCTGGGACGTAACAGCTAAAAGAATAAGTAACCTGCCCATTAATCCCTTCATCGGAATCTGTGGCATTTAAATCTATCAATACCATGCCTGGGGACGAATTCTCAGGGACCTCCACGACATATGAGGGCTGCTCGAACACTGGGCTATTGTCATTGGAATCAGTGACTTTCACATTGATTTGCATTGTGCCTGATTTAGGATATTCCCCTCCATCTGTGGCCGTTATAATTAAAGTGTGATGGCTGCGCTCCTCTCGGTCTAAGGATCTCTGGACGACCAATTCTGGGAATTTCGTTCCATCCCCTCTGGATTTTACATCCAAAGAAAATATACTGTAATCGTCCCGTGTGATCTGATACGTTTTCAAGCCGTTTTCCCTCGTATCTGGGTCGAAGGCGGCGGCCAAGGGGTAACGCGTGCCCGGGGCTGCGTTCTCAGAGATGTCGATATCGATCTGTTCAGAGGGAAAGCTCGGCGCATTATCGTTTATGTCCTGTATCTCAACTTTAATCATGCAGATCTCCTTGTCGTTGGCGAACACTTCCATGGAGAGCTGGCACTTGGTGTTTTGTCTACACAGTGATTCCCTGTCGATCCGCTGTTTAGTGTATAGCAGCCCGCTTTCAGGATCCACATCTATAAGATGCGGGGCGGAGTTCTCCAACACCCTGAAGTTGGATTTTTTCCCCTGCTCCCCCAATTCCAACTCTGCATCCTTGGCGATGTTTCCAATGACGCCCTGAATTTTCTCCTCGGGTATGGAGTAGTTCAAGTTTTTCAATGTCAGGGCTTGCGCCCAGAAAAGTAGGAAAAGGAAAACAGAAAGATGCATCCCTTTCAGTGAGAGGTGCCTCTGGTTGCTGATGCGTATCACGCCTCCGACCTGTTGATCTTCCCGGCAATATTAAGATTTATACCTTCAATTACTGAGCACACATGGCGATTCATGATAAGAGACGTGTACAGTCATTCTGTGGGCTTTTCCTTTCAATGCTCTTTTCTTTTCTTCTGAGGCAGTGCTCCCTTGATCCTGAGTTTTTACAACAAACGGCAAGGCTGTAGAGCTAATTTATATTCTGCTGAACGCCCAGGCGCATTGGAGGCATAATCACAATCCGGTTTCCACAAAGAAATAGCCTTTCCGAGCCTCTTCGCCTGTAACAAAAAAGAAAAAGAAAAACACTTCTCTTTCAGAATCACAGTGATTATAACAAGGACTATTGCATTCAATAATTTTAATACTGACATCAAGATGAATTGTTGCCTTGAAAAAAACCCCACATCTGTCTTCTCAGCATATGCGGGTTTTCCCCCCAGCAGTGTGACCGTAATGAAACGCGCATCTAATGCGTAATTCCCATTTCCTTGACGAACGACGTGGACAGAATGTCAATCCAACCTTGAGATGCGTCGGGGCGCTTTACCACTGAACACAGGTGGATATTCGTGTTTTTCTGCTCTCAGCATGTAGGTTAAGCAATGCGTCGAGGATACGCCATGTGGCACGGGTAATCAACCCCAAGCGCGTTACGCGCTTCAAACGCGCAACTATCAATGAAGGTGGTGAGCAAATGAAGACGGATAAATCTCTTTCTGTTTCCCTACGTGCTGAAACAGCTGCTTAAATGAGGCTATATCTACTATAGCTGTGTTGAGGCAACCCCATGAATACAAATGCGTTGGAATAAGCCTCTTAAACCGCTAAAACCCACATAATCCGGCTGTTAAATACAATTTATACATAGTCGCATAAAGCAAAATAGAAATGCAAGACAATCCTGGGTGGTTATTTATCCCGTGCTTTAAAAATAGAGGGCTTCTTTAGAGAAAGCTGTTGCATCCTCATTGACACTGCATGTGCGCATCCAACAGCTCTAGACTTCAAGCGCATCGATGACATTTCATAACTAAGAAAATCTTGAAAGACACTTGGAAAGAAGATGATGAGGAGTAGGAAAAACATCTCACAGACTTACCTGTAGCCTTCTAGTAAGTACTAAGACAAGCATCACCAAAGACGGATTACATCCTTCGCGCCACCGTTCCAAAGCGCGGAAAAACTCCAAATGGACTATATGGGAAAATAAAGTGCTCCCCAAAAGTGCGCTTGTAATGTCAATGAGGCAGCAGCAGCAACAGCACCTCTGATTAGGATGCAGGGACTCTCCTCAGCTCATGCACTGAGTCACCGGGACTCGGGCTGCTGGTTATTATTTAGGAGGGATATCTTGACCCAGACATCAAATATACATCCACAAGCAACGAAATCACCAATGCGAACCTGCGTCTCTTGTACTGCATTGACGCGGGGTGAGACATCCCCGTGATAGATGCGTCCTTGCGCCCTTAGGAGACTATGCGTCCAATCCCTTCAGCTGAAGTCGAAAAAATAAATGCGAAGGATAAAGAAGACAGTCCAAAGTTTAAATGTGAATATTAACCGAAAGTGTTCAGTCTTTGCTTGTCACTGACGCCAGCTGTCAATAACGGTGTGGGAATAAACGCACTCTTCTGCCGCCTCTGCGCGTTTCTCTCTCTCTCTGACTGTCACACTGTTTCTCATCGTGCATTAAACATTGTTACTGATCCTCCACCAACCAATGAAGGGAGGAGGAGGAGAATAGTGCAGCAAATCACATTCGCTGAATTCGAATTGTGGGCGGGGCTTCCAGAACGCTCCTGTATGTGAGTGATCATTTGGACATGTATAAAAGACTCCTTTAGTGTGTGTGTGCCACGAGCGGGGTTGGAATTCTGTACGTTAAAGAAACTGTTAAAGCAATCAATCAAATGTGGAGTGGAAAGTTGCATATGTTTGCTTTCAGGCTGTACAAGATCTTAGTTTGATCTGATTCGTCTGTTTGTACCAAAGCAATGGCAAAATTGGCAACTGGTCCTGGTATGTTGCCAATAACATGACACTCAAAACATCCACAAAGAATGAATCCCATTCACTCCATAAAAGAAAAGAAAACGCACAACTGTCCAAGATGATTGTAATATTATACGCGATCAATAATTGTGGAGTTTTGAAGACTCTTAAAACTGGAAGTGGGTGAGTTTGAGCATTTGTTGGTTTGTGTAAATCTCAACAGCTTTATTAAAAAACGATTCGCTTATTTTCAGCCTGGAGTTATACTGCATATAGTAATACATCTTTGGCAATAGAGAGAGGAATAAACTCATGGTGTACTGGCTCTCACAGGGTTGTCGCATAAGCTGCATACTGTAATACACAGAAAATGCGCAAAGTTTCCAGACTATTATTATACTCCGACACAAACAACATCAAGCCGAAGAGAGCTGCACGTGCTCTGCCCGAAGAGCAGGTCGATGAAAAGAACAGTGCAAACACATGATGCTTCTGCAGCTCATTAAGCCCTCTAGTGGACACCTTTGAACCCTCGACTAGAATTACTCTCGTTTTTTAGTCTATGAAGGTTTAATGTAATACCTAAAAAAACATGTTTTATACAGAAAAGATTAAATATATATAATATGTCAAATAAATTATTTAAATATATGTGTCTAATTAAAATAATACAAAATATATATCATACCAAGTACATGTATTTTTTATCATGTTCATTTTATATAAAATATACTTACGTGTGTGTGTGTGTGTGTGTGTGTGTGTTTGTGTGTACAGACTATGTAGTGTAGTAAATCAATGAAAATTCAGTTATACATACACAAATAAATATAAAGAATGGACATATATGTAGAATGTATACACACATATATACATATACAGATATACATACACACACACATATATACATATACAGATATACAGATATATACACAAACACACACACATATATATATATATACATATATACACACACACATATACACACATATATACATATACAGATATACATACACACACACACATATACACACATATATACATATACAGATATACATACACACACACACACACACACACACACATACACACATATATACATATACAGATATACATACACACACACACACACACATACACACATATATACATATACAGATATACATACACACACACACACACACACACACACATATACACACATATATACATATACAGATATACATACACACACACACACACACATATATATATATATATACACACACACATACACACATATATATATCACATATATATATGTGTGTGTATATACATATATATACATATGTGTATATATATATATATATGATATATCTGTATATACATACATATATACATATATATGTATATATATATGTATATGTATATGTATATGACACAGTATATGAGAGAGTATCTATGTGTGAGTGTTTGTGTGATTGTATATTATCACTTTGGGGACCAAATGTCCCACATAAGGATAGTAAAACCCAAAATGTTTGACCTTGTGGGGACATTTTGTAGGTCCCATGAGGAAAACAGCTATAAATCATACTAAATTATGTTTTTGAAAATGTAAAATGCAGAAAGTTTTCTGTGAGGGTTAGGTTTAGGGGTAGGGTTAGGTTTAGGGATAGAATATAAAGTTTGTACAGTATAAAACCATTATGTCTATGGAAAGTCCCCATAAAACATGGAAACACAACATGTGTGTGTGTGAGTGTGTGTGTATGTGTGTGAGTGAGTGTGTGTGTGAGTGTATGTATATATGTGTGTGTATATATGTGTGTGTATGTGTGTGTTTGTGTGTGTATATATGTGTGTGTATGTGTGTGTATATATGTGTGTGTATATATGTGTGTGTATGTGTGTGTTTGTGTGTGTATATATGTATGCATGTTTGTATATACAGTGGGTACGTAAAGAATTCAGACCCCCTTAAATTTTTCACTCTTTGTTATATTGCAGCCATTTGCTAAAATCATTTAAGTTCATTTTTTTTCCTCATTATTGTACACACAGCACCCCATATTGACAGAAAAACACAGAATTGTTGACATTTTTGCACATTTATTAAAAAAGAAAAATTGAAATATCATATGGTCCTAAGTATTCAGACCCTTTGCTGTGACACTCATATATTTAACTCAGGTGCTGTTCATTTCTTCTGATCACCCTTGAGATGGTTCTACACCTTCAATTGAGTCCAGCTGTGTTTGATTATACTGATTGGACTTGATTAGGAAAGCCACACACCTGTCTATATAAGACCTTACAGCTCACAGTGCATGTCAGAGCAAATGAGAATCATGAGGTCAAAGGAACTGCCTGAAGAGCTCAGAGACAGAGTTGTGGCAAGGCAAAGATCTGGCCAAGGTTACAAAAACATTTCTGCTGCCCTTAAGGTTCATAAGAGCACAGTGGCCTCCATAATCCTTAAATGGAAGATGTTTGGGACGACCAGAACCCTTCCTAGAGCTGGCCGTCCGGCCAAACTGAGCTATCGGGGGAGAAGAGCCTTGGTGAGAGAGGTAAAGAAGAACCCAAAGATCACTGTGGCTGAGCTCCAGAGATGCAGTCGGGAGATGGGAGAAAGTTGTAGTAAGTCAACCATCACTGCAGCCATCCACCAGTCGGGGCTTTATGGCAGAGTGGCCCGACGGAGGCCTCTGCTCAGTGCAAGACACATGAAAGCCCGCATGGAGTTTGCTAAAAAACACCTGAAGGACTCCAAGATGTTGATAAATAAGATTCTCTGGTCTGATGAGACCAAGATAGAACTTTTGGCCTTAATTCTAAGCGGTATGTGTGGAGAAAACCAGGCACTGCTCATCACCTGTCCAATACAGTCTCAACAGTGAAGCATGGTGGTGGCAGCATCATGCTGTGGGGGTGTTTTTCAGCTGCAGGGACAGGACGACTGGTTGCAATCGAGGGAAAGATGAATGCGGCCAAGTACAGGGATATCCTGGACGAAAACCTTCTCCAGAGTGCTCTGGACCTCAGACTGGGCCGAAGGTTCACCTTCCAACAAGACAATGACCCTAAGCACACCGCTAAAATAACGAAGGAGTGGCTTCACAACAACTCCGTGACTGTTCTTGAATGGCCCAGCCAGAGCCCTGACTTAAACCCAATTGAGCATCTCTGGAGAGACCTGAAAATGGCTGTCCACCAACGTTTACCATCCAACCTGACAGAACTGGAGAGGATCTGCAAGGAGGAATGGCAGAGGATACCCAAATCCAGATGTGAAAAACTTGTTGCATCTTTCCCAAAAAGACTCATGACTGTATTAGATCAAAAGGGTGCTTCTACTAAATACTGAACAAAGGGTCTGAATACTTAGGACTATGTGATATTTCAGTTTTTCTTTTTTAATAAATGTGCAAAAATGTCAACAATTCTGTGTTTTTCAGTCAATATGGGGTGCTGTGTGTACAATAATGAGGGGGGTCTGAATAATAATTTAAGGGGGTCTGAATATTTTCCGTACCCACTGTATATGTGTATGTGTGTGTGTGTATATATATATATATGTATGTGTGTTTGTGTATACATGTATATGTGTATATACACATACACACATATATACACAAACATGCATACATATATACACACACAAACACACACATACACATATATACACACACAAACACACACACACATATATACACACACACACACATATATATATATGTATATACACACACTGATCTGCCACAACATTAAAAGCACCTGCCTAATATTGTGTAAGTCCCCCTCGTGCCGCCAAAACGGCACCAACCCTCATCTCAGAACAGCATTCAGAGATGATATTCTTCAGCACAATTATAGAGCGGTTATCTGAGTTACTTTAGACTTGATCAGTTCTAACCAGTCTGACCGTTCTCTGTTGATCTCTCTCATCAACAAGTGTCTCCGTCCGCATAACTGCCGCTCACTGGATGTGTTTTGTGTTTTTGGCAGCATTCAGAGTAAACTCTAGAGACTGTTGTGTGTGAAAATCCCAGAAATACTCAAACCAGCCCGTCTGACACCAACAATCATGCCACAGTCCAAATCACTGAGATCACATTTTTTTCCCCATTATGATGGTTGATGTGAACATGAACTGAAGCTCCTGACCCGTATCTGCATGATTTTTTGATCTGCACTGCTGCCACACGATTGGCTGATTAGACACAATATTAGACAGGTGGTTTTAATGTTGTGGCTGATCGGTGTATATGGTGTATCTATCTTAATTCAGACACTATATATACACATTCATTCATTCTATACCTTTAACTCCAACAGAATTGTGGATATGTTTATCAATTCATAGTGTAATGCTCTGAAATGCAAATACATCTAGATAAAGGCATCCGTCCCTATCCCCTGATCCGGTGACAGTCACGCTCTGCCGTCCTCTTTCAAATGGTCTATAAAGTACCTAACAAAACCTGATCCCAGATCTGTGGCATTTCTCTGAAGCAAGTCCTCATTTGTTCATGTTGAGGCTCCTCGCAAGGGGCCCGAGTCATCATCGTGCGACATGGGAATTGGAGCCGGTGTCTGAAAGCACTGTGAAATCTAACACAAAACACTTTAATATTCTGGAGATGGTTTTTCTATTTTCATATCATTACAGTGCTGCCTCTCTGATGCCGGCCGTTTGAAGCCGCTCTGTCTCTAATGCCCTTTGATTATGCGCAGATAGAGGCGTGTTTCATAGTGCTTCAGCGGTACATCTTCCCATTGAGGCTCAATACAGGCTGCCGTTTCCATGACCTTGGACGCGACCTTTCCTTCTGGCAAGTGTGCTCGACTATGATGATGAGAACTGCCATTCACTGTAAAGTGCTGCACATATACAATATGTTCTAGTGATGAAGAAATGGAAGAAACTAAAATGAAGATGCATATGGATTTGCTGCATGTAATAACTTGAGTGGACTTGATGAGAGAAGCCATATGGCATCCTTTGTTGAGCGTGTTTGCACTGCGTCAAATTTCTATCCCTTGTTGCTTTCAAAAGCTGCACGCTTTCTTTCTGACTCCGAATCCACTTCAGACTTTATGAGTGTGTCCTGAGGGTTTCTCCTTGATGAAAAACTAGCAAAGCCGCACAACAGAAGCTCCGCTATTAACAGCTGTCTCTATTAGTCCAATAAAAAGACACGTTGGACGGATGGAATCAGATAGCTATATTAAAACACAATTTTGCTAATTAAATTCCAATTTAATGGCATGTTTTTTTTTCTTCTTCAGGTAAAGAGACCTTGCGAGGGCTTCTGGACAGGCTGTGTGAAAAGCAATGTCTCTCTCTCACTCTCTCTCTCTCTCTCTCTTCCTTCTATGGAGATGAGGCTTTTATGTGGTACAAAATGCAATTTTTTATATGTCTGCCGGGGACAATTCTCTGAGGAGGCGGTTTGTTCAGTGCAGCTGCCCTTTCCACTAACATTTTCATCTGCTTTCGCTCTCTTCTCCTCCCGTTCTGTTTTGCCGTGCCGGGGATTGAAGGAGTGTGTAAGAATCAGAGCTTCTCTGTTCCTCTTTTTAACAAAATGACAGCAGACAGAACTGCCCTCCAACACACACACACATCTCTCTTTTAGTTTAATGCCACCAGATTCTGCTATCTGTCTGTCTTTCTATCTATTTAGATAAGGCTAGCTCGCTACCAACTCACCTACCTATACTACCAGTCAAAAGTTTGGACACACTTGCTTATTCTTTAAGCGGCATGACTCGTGTCGGGACTGGCACGCCAGTCGCTCTGCTCAATGCCAGTGTCAAGCGTCGCTTCGACCTCCACGTGAAAAGCGTTTCAGAGTTTGCCAGGCAAGAAAGCAGGAGTACATTGAACACATTGCTTTGATTGCAGGAGATAATCAGAGGACTCGTTCACTTTTAGGTCTTAGGATGTTCTTGCTGAATCTCAATTAGTTCAGGAACTGAGTTTTCTGGATGCTCTGAAACATTAAGGTTGATATTTATAAATACAAATATATAAAATATACTTCTTGTTGCTTTGTACTTTATAATCAATCATCTAAAAAACAGTCTGTCTGTCTGTCTACAGTATCTGTCTGTCTGTCTGTCCTGCCATCTGTCTGTCTGTCTGTCTATATGTCTACAGTGTCGTCTGTCTGTCTGTCTGTCTATATGTCTACAGTATCTGTCTGTCTATATGAATACAGAATCTGTCTATCTGTCTGTATGTATACAGTATCTGTCTGTCTGTCTGTCTGTCTGTCTATATGTCTACAGTATCTGTCTGTCTGTCTATATGAATACAGAATCTGTCTGTCTGTCTGTCTGTATGTATATGGTATCTGTCTGTCTGTCTATATGTCTACAGTGTCTGTCTGTCTGTCTGTCTGTCTGTCTATATGTCTACAGTATCTGTCTGTCTATATGAATACAGAATCTGTCTGTCTGTCTGTCTGTCTGTCTGTATGTATACAGTATCTGTCTGTCTGTCTATATGTATACAGTATCTGTCTGTCTGTCTATATGTCTACAGTATCTGTCTGTCTGTCTATATGTCTACAGTATCTGTCTGTCTGTCTATATGTCTACAGTATCTGTCTGTCTGTCTATATGAATACAGAATCTGTCTGTCTGTCTGTCTGTCTGTCTATATGTCTACAGTGTCTGTCGGTCTGCCTGTTCTGTCTGTCTATTTGAATACAGTATATGTCATTCAATCTGTCTGTCTGTCTGTCTGTCTGTATGTATGTATACAGTATCTGTCTGTCTGTTTTTCTACAGTGTTTGTCTGTCTATCTATATGTCTACAGTATCTGTCTGTCTGTCTGTATGTCTAAAGTGTCTGTCTGTCTGTATGTCTGTCTATATGAATACAGAATCTGTCAGTCTGTCTGTCTACAGTATCTGTCTGTCTGTTTGTCTACAGTGTTTGTCTGTCTATCTATATGTCTACAGTATCTGTCTGTCTATCTATATGTCTACAGTATCTGTCTGTCTGTCTATATGTCTACAGTATCTGTCTGTCTGTCTATATGTCTAAAGTATCTGTCTGTCTATATGTCTACAGTATCTGTCTGTCTGTCTATATGAATACAGAATCTGTCAGTCTGTCTGTCTGTCTGTCTATTTAAATATAGGGTCTGTCTGTCTATATGTCTACAGTATCTGTCTGTCTGTCTATATGTCTAAAGTATCTGTCTGTCTATATGTCTACAGTATCTGTCTGTCTGTCTATATGAATACAGAATCTGTCAGTCTGTCTTTCTGTCTGTCTATATGTCTACAGTGTCTGTCTGTCTATATGTCTACAGTATCTGTCTGTCTGTCTATATGTCTAAAGTATCTGTCTGTCTATATGTCAGTATCTGTCTGTCTGTCTATATGTCTACAGTATCTGTCTGTCTGTCTATATGTCTAAAGTATCTGTCTGTCTGTCTATATGTCTAAAGTATCTGTCTGTCTATATGTCTACAGTGTCTGTCTGTCTGTATGTCTAAAGTATCTGTCTGTCTATATGTCTACAGTGTCTGTCTGTCTATATGTCTACAGTATCTGTCTGTCTGTCTATATGTCTAAAGTATCTGTCTGTCTATATGTCTACAGTATCTGTCTGTCTGTCTATATGTCTAAAGTATCTGTCTGTCTATATGTCTACAGTGTCTGTCTGTCTGTCTATATGTCTACAGTATCTGTCTGTCTGTCTATATGTCTAAAGTATCTGTCTGTCTGTCTATATGTCTAAAGTATATGTCTGTCTATATGTCTACAGTGTCTGTCTGTCTGTATGTCTAAAGTATCTGTCTGTCTATATGTCTACAGTGTCTGTCTGTCTATATGTCTACAGTATCTGTCTGTCTGTCTATATGTCTAAAGTATCTGTCTGTCTATATGTCTACAGTATCTGTCTGTCTATATGTCTACAGTGTCTGTCTGTCTATATGTCTACAGTATCTGTCTGTCTGTCTATATGTCTAAAGTATCTGTCTGTCTATATGTCTAAAGTATCTGTCTGTCTATATGTCTACAGTATCTGTCTGTCTATATGTCTACAGTGTCTGTCTGTCTGTATGTCTAAAGTATCTGTCTGTCTATATGTCTACAGTGTCTGTCTGTCTGTATGTCTAAAGTATATGTCTGTCTATATGTCTACAGTGTCTGTCTGTCTGTATGTCTAAAGTATCTGTCTGTCTATATGTCTACAGTGTCTGTCTGTCTGTATGTCTAAAGTATCTGTCTGTCTATATGTCTACAGTGTCTGTCTGTCTATATGTCTACAGTATCTGTCTGTCTGTCTATATGTCTAAAGTATCTGTCTGTCTATATGTCTACAGTATCTGTCTGTCTGTCTATATGTCTAAAGTATCTGTCTGTCTATATGTCTACAGTGTCTGTCTGTCTGTCTATATGTCTACAGTATCTGTCTGTCTGTCTATATGTCTAAAGTATCTGTCTGTCTGTCTATATGTCTAAAGTATATGTCTGTCTATATGTCTACAGTGTCTGTCTGTCTGTATGTCTAAAGTATCTGTCTGTCTATATGTCTACAGTGTCTGTCTGTCTATATGTCTACAGTATCTGTCTGTCTGTCTATATGTCTAAAGTATCTGTCTGTCTATATGTCTACAGTATCTGTCTGTCTATATGTCTACAGTGTCTGTCTGTCTATATGTCTACAGTATCTGTCTGTCTGTCTATATGTCTAAAGTATCTGTCTGTCTATATGTCTAAAGTATCTGTCTGTCTATATGTCTACAGTATCTGTCTGTCTATATGTCTACAGTGTCTGTCTGTCTATATGTCTACAGTATCTGTCTATATGTCTAAAGTATCTGTCTGTCTATATGTCTACAGTATCTGTCTGTCTATCTATATGTCTACAGTATCTGTCTGTCTGTCTATATGTCTACAGTATCTGTCTGTCTATATGTCTACAGTGTCTGTCTGTCTATATGTCTACAGTATCTGTCTGTCTGTCTATATGTCTAAAGTATCTGTCTGTCTATATGTCTACAGTATCTGTCTGTCTGTCTATATGTCTACAGTATCTGTCTGTCTGTCTATATGTCTAAAGTATCTGTCTGTCTGTCTATATGTCTACAGTATCTGTCTGTCTGTCTATATGTCTAAAGTATCTGTCTGTCTGTCTATATGTCTACAGTATCTGTCTGTCTGTCTATATGTCTAAAGTATCTGTCTGTCTGTCTATATGTCTACAGTATCTGTCTGTCTGTCTATATGTCTACAGTATCTGTCTGTCTGTCTATATGTCTAAAGTATCTGTCTGTCTGTCTTTCTGACTACGTCTTGCTTTTTAGTGAGCCACCTACACACTCACAGCTGGATAACCTTGTAAAGAGAGCACACAGCTACAGGTAGCGCCCCCTCTACCCCTGCTGGTCTTCAGTGTTGAGAACAGTTAAGCTGGCTTTCAGATCAGACACCACAACAACTCAAGAAAAAGCCCCAGTGTGTAGCTCCATCTCACTGAAAGCAAGCAAGAAATGTGTAGGTCAGACCTGGGGCGGATTGAGAGAAGAAGGCTTTACACTTTATCCTGCTAGTCACCCTCAATCCTGCTTACAGCAGGGGGCCCTGGATGAGCGGAGGAGGAGACAGAGACAGGACTGTTGGCTTCATTCACCGCTCGGTCTGTGTGGAGTCCCTGCCATGAGGTATTCAAAGAACTGGTAATGGTGCTGGGCTGGCACGTATGTGTATGTGTGAGAAAGAGAGCGAGAAAAAGACCTTGCCAAGTTGTAATCGGAGACATGAAGCTGATGTGTGTGTGTGTAGCATTCTGGATTCTGTGTTAAAGCGCTAGAATGTGAGCGTATGTGTGTATTTTGTACTCAATCCAGAAGCTTTTTTAATTGAGGTGCTCGATGAACAGAGAATGGATCTCGATTGTTTTCTCTTAAGTAAAAACAACATATGACAAAAGATTTGGATGGAGATGCTGTGAGGCTATACATATGTAGTGTTTGAATGTGTTAGCATATCTGTATTTGTGTGTCTGCCTTTTGTTGTTGTTAATGCTGAAGTGTTTTTCTGATGTTTATATACTTGATATACCGTTTATATATCTTCACACCAGTTTAATATGCAGAGGCAGCTATAAGACCCTGTTTACACCTGGAGAGGTGTCCAAGTTGACCAGCTGACCACTGGTGTTCCTCAGGGATCAGTGCTTGGACCTCTCCTTTCCCCAATCTACACTACATCACTCGGACGATCATTAAGGCACGTGTATTTTCCTAACACTGCTACACGGTTGATAAGCAGCTCTACCAGACATTCCAGCTCATATCACTGCCTGCCTCTCGGAGATCTCAGCCTGGATGAAGGAATGTCACCTTTAGCCCAACCTGGACAAGACAGAACTCCTCGTGATCCCAGCCAATCCATCTGTTGACCCCAACCTCACTATTCATCGTGGTTCACAACTACAGTAATGCCAACCAGGACAGCTTGGAACCCAGGAGTGGTGGAAGATGACCAGCTTGACTTCACCTCCCACATCTCATCAACCGCCCGGTCTTGCATGTTCGCACTTTACAACATCAGGTAAATCAAACCTCTCCTGTCTGAATATGCTGCACAGCTCTTGGTCATCTCTAGACTGGACTACTGCAATGCTCTGTTGGCCGACCTCCCAGCTAGCATGACTAAGCCACTGCAGATGGTCCAGAATGCAGCAGCGCATCTGGTCTTCAATCAGCCAAAGAGGGCTCATGTCACCCCACACTTGATTTCGCGCCACTGGTTACCAGTATCTGCATCAAATTCAAGGCTTTGACTCTGGCCTTTAAGACAGCCAGTGGAACTGCAACCCTTTTACTTCACTTCTCCACCTCTATGTCCTTAATCTTTAAGCTTCTGTACCACTCCAGCCACATTGAGAACTCGTCAGTGCGCCACTGCGGATATTGTTGACTTTGGTACGACACATTGCTTTGGATAAAAGCGTCTGCTAAGTGACTACATGGTTGTGGAGCGGACGGGGGCGGGGCCGAGCTAGAATGTCGCACGCCTGGTCCCCAATCGGCCTGATGGGGCGCGTGAGGAATAAAGGCGGCTGGTGACAACGGTTCGAGAGAGAGAGAATTACGGGCATGTCCGTCATGTGTGTGTTTATGTTTGTGCTTTCGGTTTAAGTTTCATTAAATATTATTTATATTGACAAGCCGGTTCTCGCCTCCTCCTTGACCATCTTAACCCCCTTACATTGGTGCCGAAACCCGGGAAGGAGGAGGGAGTCCTCGACACTGCTGTCCGCCCGGATGCGGGGAACAGCCGCCGTCCGCGGGCGAGTGGGGACTGGATTCCCCGAAGTCCTGGATCGATGGAGCCGTTGCCACGGGCGGTGGAGTGCCCTGCCGTCCCCCAGAAACGTGGTGGGGTCGAGGGAAGACCGCCGTCCGCGAGGGGAGGAGGAAAGTAACTCCCCGATTGCCTTTAGCGGTAGGGCCGCTGCCAGGGGCAGAGGAATGTCCCCAGGTGCCGCCAGAAAAGCGGAGGGGCGTTCTGTCCACTGGGGGTCGGAGGTTTGACTCCGGTTCGCCCGGAGAGGAGCGGCTGTCGTCCGCCGGAGAGTGTGGAGGAGTGATCGAGGACCACTCGACGGTACATCAGAGAACCGGTGAGTGAGCTTCTTCTCTCTCTCCTCTCTCTCTCTTTCGCACCATGTTGGCCTTTTCCCTCGCCGATTTAGTGTTTTTTTTTGTTGTTGTTTACCCCCAAAAGTCTCCTCCCAGGTCGAGGAAGGTGGGGATGACCTGACTGGGTGCAAAGCACGCCCCTCCCCAGGGAAAGAGAGGAGGGGGTGTAGGTCATGCCGGTGGCACCCCGGCCTGAGGTAATGCCGGGAGGAGTGTGGAGCGGAGCTGGGCTAGAATGTTGCACGCCCAGTCCCCAATCGGCCTGATGACAGTTCGAGAGAGAGAGAATTACGGGCATGTCCGTCAAGTGTGTGTTTATGTTTGTGCTTTTGGTTTAATTTTTCATCAAATTATGATTTATATTGACAAGCCGGTTCTCGCCTCCTCCTTGCCCATCTTAAACCCCTTACAATGGTTTTTGGCGATCTGTTTGAAACAGGATGGCACTGGGTGCATGTTGAGTTTTGTCCGCTTCAACCACATTCGGAGGTGGTGTGAACGTGGCCGAAAACGCACGTGACCACAGCGGTCCGTTCAAATGCGTTAGAACAGCCGTGCTCACTCGCTCTACGTGTCATCTCTCATTTTATATGCATTGATACAAACTCTTAGTTATGCTCACTAGTTGATAAAGTTCACCATGTCTCCTGCCCCAAAACTTTCTCTCTCTCTCTCTCTCTCTTTCTGTGTCCTGCAGGTGTGAGATAAGCTGACAAAAGCGAAATTCTAATTAATGTTTTGTCAGTTTAAAAAACCCAGAGAAAAAGGAGATCAGTGGATGACAGTGATTTGGGCCGCACACACGCACTTGCAATTTTAATGAATGTTTAGAGGATTAAATTAAGAAATAAACAACTGAAACTTTGTAGAGCTATTAATGGAAAGTGTACAAGTTGTTGTAGTGGCAAAGGGCATAAAAATGTTATTTACATGATCGGAGTTTGATGTATATTTCTTCAGCCGTATAAACGTCACACAGAGAAAATACTGAACTGTAATTGCCACTGTGTTATGAGAGTATCAACACTCATAATGCAAGAGATGACAGAAAGTTACATATGAGTTTAATCATTAGCAAATTCATTTAGCTAACCCTAAACCCAACTAAACCCAAAGCTGGCAAAATAAGCCAATACCAGCTGCACTTGAGTGACACATTTATTTACAGTCATTTGCAAATTCCCATCATGCACCGTCGCTAATGAGTTTGAGGTATAAATGATAAAATATCGCAAACAGAGGAAATTAAAACTGGGTTGTATACAGCAAATTATTTACAACTAAGATTTGCATAAGCTGAGCTTTACAGACTGGCATCCTATCCATCAGACATGAACTTTATACACTAATAAAACGTTGAATAATAAGGAATAATAGTGCTTTAAAGGAACGTTCTGGGCATGCTTACGGTCAACAACCACAGAACATTATTTACAATGCAAGTCTATGGGGCCCAAGACATCCTGGAGGGTTTACCAGCAGAAATGTGCAGCTTTTATTTGATAAGAGCACTTATATTAATTCTTCTGTGTGTTATTTGAGCTGTAAAGTGTGTACATCATCTTAATAAGTGGTGGGACTACCATTCTAGATGGAAGAGCTTCTGGTTATGCGTTACCAAAGTAATGGAGCATAACAGTCGTGTTCCGGAAGTAAAATGCCATTATTATTATTTTAATTATCATTTATTTTTTTCCATAGTCAAATCATTTTTTAACAATAACTACTGTGAGCTCAGAAGGTTGTTAATCGATGGTATAGTCGGTCTCCGTAAACCCTAAAATATTTGGGTCATTGACGAATAAGGTTGTCTGAGTTGATACAAATTTGAAATATTTTTAGAAATGTTGTTTTAAAGTTCAAATACATGTAATCTTTGAGTTTGAATAATTTTTTGCATTTTAAGAGCACAAAACATTTTCTTTCCACCTTTAATTCCACTTTCTTAAACTCTCTCCCCAGTTACCCTTAGAAATTGGCAGAGCGTGGCACCACCGATGCCAAGGTCATGGGTTCGGCTGGGAATATAAATAAACACCTTGAACACATCTTGAAGTTGTTTTGGATGGGAAAAGAAATGTAACATTTTAAAATAAGCTTCTGTTTGGTAACAATAGTTAATGCATTATTATCATGAACTAACAATAAACAATATATTTAATTTAAATGTAGGTATTAAAATAGTTTCCGTGCACCTTGATTACATGAGAGTGTTCACAACTTAATCATTCATTTCAAAAAAAGTTTTCAAACATACATTTCAGTCGAGAATATCAAGAAGTTTACATCTAATGACCTGAACCAAACGTGCCTTTTCCCCAAAATTTGCCTTTTCCAAATACTGATAATTAATGATATGACATGACAAAAACATTTCTGTCTATCACCACATGACTTTGATTGGTGGACAAATTTTTTTCAAATATTAAACATTTTTATTGTTTTTATTCATGGCTTACGACTCGTTTATGACAGATTTTATGAACTCATGGACGAACCGAATGGGAAAAAATTCCAGAACAAATTCGGCTGAAAAAGTGGACGGGCCCTCTTCCTGTGGGTGGAGTTCCATGCAAATAGCTCCTTTTTGATTGTGACATCACATCCCTTTTTGGCATCCTTACGCATATCATGCAAAATGTCCAGCTCTATATTGAAACAGCGTGTGGTTTGAAAACGTCACTGGGAGTCAAACGTATTTTCCGTGGCAATGGACGGCATGCAACGGATGTTGTTGATGCAACTTGAATGCAACCCAGTCTATTATCAAAGTTTGCTGTGCATCCTTCGTTTAGGATATGGTTGAAGTTGTTGTTCCTCTATTAATATCATTTTGTGCATAGTAACCCACCTTTGAAATCCATTTTACAGCCACTGGTGATTTGTGTGTGTAATGTGGTTGTTCTGCATTCATCATATTGAGCTGCTTGTTGTTTTAGACCTCCACAGGGCTGGTGTGTATATATCTAAACAGGACAGGGACTTGGCAAGAGAAACGAATGCTCTACATGTGATTACTGATCAGCCCTGAAGCACGGCCAACTATGAAGTGTTTGCATTGCAAGCGAGCCATCCCGTGTCCTTATAATCAGGGAATCAGTCTGCACCCATAACACACTTGTTCGCTCCATTGCGCCGTTCGCTCTCGTTGTAGACGGGCTGTTACAGCTAAACAAGCATCGGGATCTTTGGTTCTGAATGTTGGGATAGTTAACGCAGCCTCCACAGCTCAACACCAGACCAGTCTCTTCACTTTGACATCCTTCTCTCCGTCTCCCGTGCTGTATTTCTCCCGTTCTCGAGCCCTATGGGCATGATCATTGCCTATATGAAAACAGCGCACAATCACTACACTCAAATCTATTTCTGTCCTAGTGGGAATTGCAATAAATTGGTTTGTGTGAGACAATGCTCTTTATAGACGGCGGGGACGGCCTCCGCGCTCTCATTTGTTCCTCTCAAACGTGAGGACGGAATAGAGACTTGCACTACTTCACATTTAAATGGGTCACATTTTTTTTTTCTTTGTTCAGGGGAGGTGGGTCATCACATGATTTCAGGCAATGCACATGAGCCCTAAAAAAAGTAAAGAAGTGAAATGGTTTTAATTTGGAAAAGTTTCTAATGAAGGTGGCCTTATCGGGGTTGCACTGTGCTATTCGTGTTACTGAGGAAAAGTTTGAGGTTGATGGAATAAAGGGGCAAACAGTGCTTAAGTCATGGGTTTCAATCCCTGGTGTACACACACAAACTGTATGTCTTGAATGCACCGTAAAGCCGCGTTTAACATGCATTTTGGGCAATCCATTTGAAACAGGACGGCGCTGAAGATAGGTATTAAAAAACCACATTCGGCGGTATGAATGACCAATCACTCAGCTGTGAAGTTCCCAGGCCAGATCCACTAGAATAGAACAAAAGACATTTTATTATTATTATTATTATTGTTATTATTATTATAATTGTTTAGCAACACATAACAATAAGGTTCCATTAGTTAATACTTTTATTAATCTTAGTTAATGTTATTTTCAACATACAGTCACACATTTATAAATTAAATAGTGTTTTTATTAACTAACATTAACAAAGATTAATTAATGCTGTAAACAATATATTGTTAAAGGATTAGTTCACCCAAAAATCTAAATTATCCCATAATTTACTCTCTCTCAAGCCATCATTGGTGTATATGACTTTCTTCTTTCAGCCAAACACAATCAGAGTTATATTTAAAAAATGTCCTGCTCTTCCGAGCTTTATAATGGGAGTGAATGGTACCTTAGATTTTGAAGCCCAAAAAAGTGCATCCATCCATCTTATAAGTGATCCATACGGCTCCAGGGGGTTAATTAAGACCTTCTGAAGTGATGCGTTTGTGTAAGACAAATATCCATAAGTATAACTTTATAATCTATAATCACTGGCTACTGGTAACAGTCGCCCACGCATTCACAAGTGAGTCGAGTTCCAGCGTGTAACGTAGGCGTAGCGTACGGAGACCCGTACGGAGAGAATGGCAGACGTGGATGTAGAGTTCAGGAGACACGGACGGAGAGTACGGGAGACGCGGATGGAGAGTTCGGGAGACGCAGATGGAAAGTATGGGAGTCGCGGACGGAGAGTTCAGGAGACGCGGCAGAGAGTACAGGAGACGCAGACGGAGAGTACGGGAGACACGGACGGAGAGTACGGGAGACGCAGACGGAGAGCACGGGAGACGCGGACGGAGAGTTCAGGAGACACGAACGGAGAGTACAGGAGACGCGGATGGAGCGTACGGGAGACGCGGACGGAGAGTACGGGAGACACGGATGGAGAGTACGGGAGACGCGGACAGAGAGTTCAGGAGACACGGATGGAGAGTACGGGAGACGCAGACGGAGAGTTCAGGAGACACGGACGGAGAGTACGGGAGACACAGACGGAGAGTACGGGAGACGCGGATGGAGAGTACGGGAGACGCGGACGGAGAGTTCAGGAGACACGAACGGAGAGTACAGGAGACGCGGATGGAGAGTATGGGAGACACGGACGGAGAGTACGGGAGACGCGGACGGAGAGTTCGGAGACACGGACGGAGAGTTCCGGAGACACGGACGGAGAGTACAGGAGACGTGGACGGAGAGTACGGGAGACACGGATGGAGAGTACGGGAGACGCGGACGGAGAGTTCAGGAGACACGGATGGAGAGTACGGGAGACGCAGACGGAGAGTTCAGGAGACACGGACGGAGAGTACAGGAGACGCGGACGGAGAGTATGGGAGATGCGGACAGAGAGTTCGGGAGACGCGGACGGAGAGTATTGGAGATGCGGATGGAGAGTTCCGGAGACACGGACGGCGAGTTGAGGAGACACGGACGGAGAGTTCAGGAGACACGGATGGAGAGTACGGGAGACGCAGACGGAGAGTTCAGGAGACACGGACGGAGAGTTCAGGAGACACGGACGGAGAGTTCAGGAGACACGGACGGAGAGTATGGGAGATGCGGACAGAGAGTTCAGGAGACGCGGACGGAGAGTTATGGGAGACGCGGACAGAGAGTACAGGAGAGTACGGGAGACACGGACGGCTCGCTTGTGAATGCATGTACGACTGTTACCGGAAGCCAGTGATTATAGTTTATAAAGTTATACTTATGGATATAAGCTTGGAAGAGCCAGAATATTTTTTATATAACTCTTATATTAAAAGATTGTGTTTGACTGAAAGAAGAAAGTCATATACACCTACAATGGTTTGAGAGGGAGTAAATTATGGGATCATTTTCATTTTGGGCTGAACCAACCCTTTAATTATTTGTTCTACTGTAACTACTGTATTAAAGCACTATGTAACTTTGCGCTCTCTAGCGACATCTGTGGTTGAAAGTTTAAACTGCAAGTAGTTTGCGGAAGAACGCTTTACGTGAGTCGTGTTTCGGCACTACTCTTCTGGCGGATGTTCTACACTTATCAGTTTAAGAGGTGAAACTCGTGAT
>NC_068307.1:1650000-1672500 GCF_025860055.1 Xyrauchen texanus | reverse complement strand
GAGAAGTTTTAGTTTTAGTATAGTTTTGTTCTGTTATTAACCAGGGGAATGCCGTAAAGCATAGCGCTGTTTGGTGAGAAGGAGGGCGTGGCCAGGACTGAATCAGCTGATCAGTGAGGGAGCGAGATAAGGGGCAGCTGGAGGTGCCGGTTCGAGGGAGAGAGACGCGTGCGGCTGCGTGTTTATGTTTAAGTTAATTTATGCATTAAAAGTTTCGTTGACTGCTCAGCCGGTTCCCGCCGCCCAATCTTTACCTGTTACACACTGGTTCTTAATTGGTAATGGGGTAATTGGTAATGGGGGCAATGCTACAGTAACTGCAAATAATAAAATGCAACTTCAGGTTTGGGAGGGTTACCTTTTTAAATGTAATTCGTTACAGATTACTGATGTAATCGAATTACAGCCATATTAAAGTTATGTAATCAGATTACTTTCCATTACTTTTGTATTATGACAAGGGCACATATGTAAATACCTGGTTTCATGTGTTAAAGGGGTGAATGTTTGGGTCTGGGACAAGATTAAAACATATAAACAAATATATACATACATTACCAAAAATAAATAATGAAGTCCTGTTAAAAGTTGTAATGTGACTTTCACATAACAAAAAGAAAAACAATTATATCTGTTAGTTTTATTAAAACATAAACCCCAAGGACATGAAAATGCCATGAAGTTGAAAATGCAAATGGAAAATAACAAATAGCTTAAAAAAATTACTAAAAAAAATAATATATATATATATATTGTACAAAAGATACAAATATTTAATTAAATAAATAGAAAAATAGAAAAAAGGAATTATAAAAATATATTTATATTCAAAAATATACATATACTGTATATATATATATATATATATATATATATATATATATATATATATATATATATATATATATATAGTACAAAAAATACAAAAATAAAATAAAATAAATAGAAAAAAGGAATTATAAAATATATATATATATATATATATATATATATATATATATATATATATATATATATATATATATATATAAATAAAATAAAAAATAAAAATATATATATATATATATATTGTACAAATGTTTTATAAATAAATAAAATAAATAGAAAAATAGAAAGAAAAAAATTAAAATCGAAATTATTATTATTTTATATATATATATATTTTTTTAAAGTACATAATTTTTTATTTTATTTAAATATATTTTCAAGGTTGTCAGTAGAGCTTGGAACTGACAGAAAGGGAAACAACCACTTCTGTTTTTTGGCAAAGAGGACGAAGAGGAAGTGGAAATTGGCCGATGTGGATCATTTCAAAATGGCCAAATATGAAATTGACCCAGCCAATATTTCGGTCCATCACTATTCACTAATTACAACATGTGTAATCTCTTCCAAACCTGATGTCACACCAGAACATTCTGTATCCAGCTGCGAGAGGAAGATCAAGGCAGATATGACTTCACCCAAAATACTGATCAATCATTCCACCCCTTAAAAATAGCTCCTATTTAAATAACTGTCAGACAGATCTGTGCCCTACTGATGCACCTGAGAGGAGACAATGACTAGAGATTGATGCTTCTCACTGTTGAGATAAAACAACTCTCTCTCTCTCTCTCTCTCTCTCTCAGCTGTTTGTTCCATCTCTCCCTCATTCGAGCATTAGCTTGTGTTTCTGCGGTGTATAAATGGAAGCGTGCTAGTGCAGGGACTGAACCAGCAATTTACAGCTGGTTCCTGCTATTATCTTCAGCTACAAAGCCAAGTCAGGCATGTAACCCATTTCAAGTGTTGTGTCCTCTCATGCACGAGCTCTCTCGTTCTACTCTTTCATGCTATGACGAATCAAGGTGGAGTAAAATAAACAGTACTTCTAGGTGACGTACCCAACGTGCCGTTTATATAGTGCAAAGCACCACAATCTGGATTATTTATGACGGTTGAGTGTCAGATGTGTTTTGTGGATATGGATGTGTAGCTGTGTTTGAATTCCCTTTGGGGGCACAACATTATATGTAACCATGAGTAACTCACGAAACACGCAGATCACCCCCATTCTGACGTGACCAGCTGATATCGGCGATGTCAGGTGCAGTAATTGTCAAACATGTCTCTTTTCTATTCTGGAGTTTATGAAACAATGTGCTTTATGCAAAAAAGTGAGCACTATTTGAACGGCACAATGTGTCGCAGTCGCTTTATTAAATTTGGAAATTGGTAATTATGGTAATTCATCAAATGATGGAGAAGAGCCTCATAACACACATATGAATACATTAGTTCTTGGTTCCCAGAACAAACATTCTAATGTTCTCAATTTATTAGCCAGTTAAAGTTTTTTAACAGAAATAGAACGTTACCTGCATGTTTGGAGAACGTTCCCATAACAATTAAATGTTGAATTGAATACAGCAATTGTTGTCTATAAACCTTCCTGCAATGTTTAAAAAACATATTCAAATTCTGTATATTAAAGTTAAAAAATAATGAAAAATAAGAGAACGTTCTTATTAGGTTGTCCCAGAAACCTTCCAGCAACGTTCTGGGAACCTTAGTTTATGGTTATAATAAAAATAAAACCCAGAATAATCATTAGAGAACGTTCTGTATACGTTCTTATTAGGCTGTCCCAGAAACCTCCCTGCAACGTTCTCGGAATCAGAATCGACATGTTTCTGAATCGGAGCAATATGTTACATTTTGATTACAAACATTGTATATAATTATGCACATTGCTAATAATTGCACAATAAAGGAATGTGCATTAAGGTAAATAAAGTCCATTTGGATTTCAGCTTGTCTTTAAACGACCGATCTGCCATTCCTGTAGACATTAGTGCAAACTGATCTTTTGTTGCATCCCATCAATGTTCACACAATTTCAAAATCAAAACAACACAAATGATATTCATGTGACAGATGGAGATTGATGTGCAACATGTGACTCTTTGCTCCACCTAGTGGTGCCTCTAAAACTGCCTCACAGCACTAATTGCAGGTCAACAGAAGGTCTCTGTGTTTTAGTTCCTCATAAGTGCGCTCTAATGAAATATTCAACTCTTGGCTCTCTGATTTTGAAACGTCTTGGAGTCTGTTTAGAGGCATGTAGTTGTGCTTAGTTTAACATGCATGTTCTGCTATAAATTGCTCATAAATGATTTGTGTGTAAAAAATAATAATAGCTATTTCAAAATCAATCCATTGCTTTAAATTCTTTAATATTGTTAATCCGACTTAATCCAATTTGCATGTGAGCAAACATCACTTATGCCAAACCTGACAGGACGTGCCACATGAGATATGAGAGCTATGCCGGAGGGGCAGATTTTCAGTTAATAACAGCTTAAATTTGGGTCTGTTCCTCGCAGAAAGCAATTTTTTGGCTTTAGAAGACTTGGCATATAGCGTGTGAGTCATGGCACGTTTAAATTTTTGACAAGAACTGCGTACAGGTTCTTCAAAATTCCTCCTTAAATAACAGCAGCGGGTTGGAACGACATGAAGATGAGTAAATAATGACAGAATGTCCATTTTTGAGGGACCTATTCATTTAAAAAGCAAACAAAAAAGAAGGATGGGTTTTAGGTGGATGTTTCTGCATATTAAGAGAAGTGTTGACCTCAAAAAAACCTTAATTTTATTCATCTTCAATGAATGACGATTAATAACCCTTTGTGGTTTGTTTGCTCGCTACATTGATCCTGTGTTCTGCACTTTCATATCCTCTTTATTTCCCTTATTTAACCCATGAACTCTCTTGTCCTCAACTTCACGTCTTTAAACACACACATAAAGAGAGAGTGTGTATGTGTGGGCCAAAAGCCGGAGGTATAAACGCAGATATTTAATGTGAATTAAGTTACTTTAATTGCTGTTATTTGCTTTGGCCTCGTGGAAGCAGGTGTAAAAAATAAATAAATAATCAGTTCACCCAAAAATGCAAATTGTGTCACAATTTACTCACTCTCATGTCGTTCCAAACCCATATAACTATTTCTTCTGTGGAACATAAGAGGAAAACAGAATCAGAATGAGCTTTACTGCCAGGTATGCTTAAACCCCAAATTATAAAAAAAAAATACTGTTTAAAATTGTGTCCACCAGGGGGCGCTGTTGGCGTGTGTCGTCAAGGTGTTACATGAGAGAAGAAGATACGATGCCGTTTTTGGCCTTGTCCACTCTAATTCGTTTTTGTTTGAAAACGCATCTATTTCTCTCCGTTTTGGCCTTCCGTCCACACTGAGACGGCGTTTTTTTGGAAAACGCCATTTTTGTGTCGTAGTGTGGACTGTAATACGGATATATCTGAAAATGATGATGTATTTGTTGTCATGTGACGCAGTCACTTGATCTATCCAACCAAAACTATCAAGATGGCGGCCCGTGTTATAGCGGCTGTCTTGTAAAAAGTAGCGAGTAACTAGTTAATTTCATATGTAACATAATGGACATCTCCAATGTTCCATTACACACAAACTTACTTAAAAGAAAAAAAACTCTAATACAAGTAAAAGTAGTGATGTTAATAATTACTCGAGTAAGAGTAAAAAAGTAGTGAGTAACTAGTTACTTTCATATGTAATATAATGGACGTCTCCAATGTTTCATTACAAACAAACTTACTTAAAAGAAAAGAAAAATCTAATACAAGTAAAAGTAGTGATGTTAATAATTACTCGAGTATGAGTAAAAAAGTAGTGAGTAACTAGTTACTTTCATATGTAATATAATGGACGTCTCCAATGTTTCATTACAAACAAACTTACTTAAAAGAAAAGAAAAATCTAATACAAGTAAAAGTAGTGATGTTAATAATTACTCGAGTAAGAGTAAAAAAGTAGTGAGTAACTAGTTACTTTCATATGTAATATAATGGACGTCTCCAATGTTTCATTACAAACAAACTTACTTAAAAGAAAAGAAAAAATATAATACAAGTAAAAGTAGTGATGTTAATAATTACTCGAGTAAGAGTAAAAAGTAGCGAGTAACTAGTTACTTTCATATGTAACATAATGGATGTCGCCAATGTTCCATTACACACAAACTTACTTAAAAGAAAAAAAACTCTAATACAAGTAAAAGTAGTGATGTTAATAATTACTCGAGTAAGAGTAAAAAAGTAGTGAGTAACTAGTTACTTTCATATGTAATATAATGGACGTCTCCAATGTTTCATTACAAACAAACTTACTTAAAAGAAAAGAAAAAATCTAATACAAGTAAAAGTAGTGATGTTAATAATTACTCGAGTATGAGTAAAAAAGTAGTGAGTAACTAGTTACTTTCATATGTAATATAATGGACGTCTCCAATGTTTCATTACAAACAAACTTACTTAAAAGAAAAGAAAAAATCTAATACAAGTAAAAGTAGTGATGTTAATAATTACTCGAGTAAGAGTAAAAAGTAGTGAGTAACTAGTTACTTTCATATGTAATATAATGGACGTCTCCAATGTTTCATTACAAACAAACTTACTTAAAAGAAAAGAAAAAATCTAATACAAGTAAAAGTAGTGATGTTAATAATTACTCGAGTAAGAGTAAAAAGTAGCGAGTAACTAGTTACTTTCATATGTAACATAATGGATGTCTCCAATGTTCCATTACACACAAACTTACTTAAAAGAAAAAAAACTCTAATACAAGTAAAAGTAGTGATGTTAATAATTACTCGAGTAAGAGTAAAAAAGTAGTGAGTAACTAGTTACTTTCATATGTAATATAATGGACGTCTCCAATGTTTCATTACAAACAAACTTACTTAAAAGAAAAGAAAAAATCTAATACAAGTAAAAGTAGTTATGTTAATAATTACTCGAGTAAGAGTAAAAAGTAGCGAGTAACTAGTTACTTTCATATGTAACATAATGGACGTCTCCAATGTTCCATTACAAACAAACTTACTTAAAATAATTTTTTTTAATACAAGTAAAAGTAGTGATGTTAATAATTACTCGAGTAAGAGTAAAAAGTAGCGAGTAACTAGTTACTTTCATATGTAATATAATGGACGTCTCCAATGTTTCATTACAAACAAACTTACTTAAAAGAAAAGAAAAAATCTAATACAAGTAAAAGTAGTGATGTTAATAATTACTCGAGTAAGAGTAAAAAGTAGCGAGTAACTAGTTACTTTCATATGTAACATAATGGATGTCTCCAATGTTCCATTACACACAAACTTACTTAAAAGAAAAAAAACTCTAATACAAGTAAAAGTAGTGATGTTAATAATTACTCGAGTAAGAGTAAAAAGTAGTGAGTAACTAGTTACTTTCATATGTAATATAATGGACGTCTCCAATGTTTCATTACAAACAAACTTACTTAAAAGAAAAGAAAAAATCTAATACAAGTAAAAGTAGTGATGTTAATAATTACTCGAGTAAGAGTAAAAAGTAGCGAGTAACTAGTTACTTTCATATGTAACATAATGGACGTCTCCAATGTTCCATTACAAACAAACTTACTTAAAATCATTTTTTTTAATACAAGTAAAAGTAGTGATGTTAATAATTACTCAAGTAAGAGTAAAAAGTAGCGAGTAACTAGTTACTTTCATATGTAATATAATGGATGTCTCCAATGTTTCATTACAAACAAACTTACTTAAAAGAAAAGAAAAAATCTAATACAAGTAAAAGTAGTGATGTTAATAATTACTCGAGTAAGAGTAAAAAGTAGCGAGTAACTAGTTACTTTCATATGTAACATAATGGATGTCTCCAATGTTCCATTACACACAAACTTACTTAAAAGAAAAAAAACTCTAATACAAGTAAAAGTAGTGATGTTAATAATTACTCGAGTAAGAGTAAAAAGTAGTGAGTAACTAGTTACTTTCATATGTAATATAATGGACGTCTCCAATGTTTCATTACAAACAAACTTACTTAAAAGAAAAGAAAAATCTAATACAAGTAAAAGTAGTGATGTTAATAATTACTCGAGTAAGAGTAAAAAGTAGCGAGTAACTAGTTACTTTCATATGTAACATAATGGACGTCTCCAATGTTCCATTACAAACAAACTTACTTAAAATCATTTTTTTAATACAAGTAAAAGTAGTGATGTTAATAATTACTCAAGTAAGAGTAAAAAGTAGCGAGTAACTAGTTACTTTCATATGTAATATAATGGACGTCTCCAATGTTTCATTACAAACAAACTTACTTAAAAGAAAAGAAAAAATCTAATACAAGTAAAAGTAGTGATGTTAATAATTACTCAAGTAAGAGTAAAAAGTAGTGAGTAACTAGTTACTTTCATATGTAACATAATGGACGTCTCCAATGTTCTATTACAAACAAACTTACTTAAAATCATTTTTTTAATACAAGTAAAAGTAGTGATGTTAATAATTACTCAAGTAAGAGTAAAAAGTAGCGAGTAACTAGTTACTTTCATATGTAATATAATGGACATCTCCATTGTTCCATTACAAAGTAAACATTTAACATGTATTACAGAATAATAATACTAATAATTTAATAATTATTATTATTATTGTAAATACTTTCATCATTCACCCTCATGTTGGTCCAAACCTGTATGAATTTCTTTCTTCAATGCAACACAATTAAGGAGACAGAATGTTAGCCTGAGTCACCATTCACTTTCACTGCATATTTAAAAATGAATGGTGACTGAGACTGTCAGTCTCTAACATTCTGTCTAACATCTTTTGAGCTCCACAAAATACAGAAAGTCACACAGGTTTGGAACAACATGAGGGTAAGGAAATGATGACAGAACATTCATTTATGGCTGTACTATCACTTTAAGAACACTTGTCAGATTTGGATGAATCTGTCAAACGAGTCTCAGTTGCCTCTTCAAAAAAGTACTCATGGAAATGTAACTGAGTAAATGTAGCGCATCTGTTCAACACACATTCTGTGCTCCACCAAACTGTTCCTAAGCAACCAAACCTCCTCATCCCGATGTGCTCTCCTCTCGCTCGCTCTTCTCCGTCGCTCTTTCTGTTGTATCTTGGTACAGGTTGAAAATGGATGAATTATCAGTTCTCCTAATTAAAATAATTATATAAAAAGGCTGCATGGAACACATCATCTCCATCAAAATATCTTTGTGTTGCGCAGAAGTAAGTCTTATGAGTTTAAGACGACATGAGAGTGAGTAAATGATGACAGAATGATTATTTTTGATTGGACTCATTTCTGAGTCACCAAACAAATATTCCAGAAATAATTGTTTTCAAACCAGATTCCCGATCAGTCCTCCTGCACCTTCAGATTCATCAGGGGTGGGGATACGGGTGGTTTATTGGGGTTTTTAGTCCATGTCTGTTAGTCTTAAATCTGTCTGTGCAGGAAGTTTTCACACCCGTCTCGTTTGAAGCGTTTGATTCAGAATCTGGTGCGTTTTCTCCTTTAGTTCGGTTCCTTCAGGCATATCTGAACACAACAATTTGCAAAAGATCCCTGGAGCGCTTCACTCGTGGTGAGAATGCAATCCGATCCAACGGACCAATGAACCAAACAATATCCCTATTTCATTGCTGTGTGTGTGTGTGTGTGTGTGTGTGAGTGTGTGTGTATGTATGTATGTGTGTGTGTGTGTGAGTGTGTGTGTGTGTATGTGTGAGTGTGTGTGTATGTGTGTGTGTGAGTGTGTGTGTGAGTGTGTGTGTGTGTGTGAGTGTGTGTGTGTGTGTGAGTGTGTGTTTGAGTGTGTGTGTGTGTGTGTGTTTGAGTGTGTGTGTGTGAGTGTGATTGTGATAATGTGTTTGTGTGAGTGCGAGTGTGTGTGTGTTTGTGTGAGTGCGAGTGTGTGTGTGTTTGTGTGAGTGTGTGTGAGTGTGTGATTGTGATAATGTGTGTTTGTGTGAGTGAGTGTGTGTGTGTGTTTGTGTGTGAGTGAGTGTGTGTGTGTGTGTGTGTGATTGTGATAATGTGTGTTTGTGAGTGTGACTGGGATAATGTGTGTTTGTGTGTGTGATTGTGATAATGTGTGTTTGTGTGTGTGATTGTGATAATGTGTGTTTGTGAGTGTGACTGGGATAATGTGTGTTTGTGTGAGTGTGACTTTGATAATGTGTGTGTATGTGAGTGTGAGTGTGACAGTGATAATGTGTGTGTGTGTGTGTGTGTGTGTGATTGTGATAATGTGTGTTTGTGAGTGTGATTGTGATAATGTGTGTGTATGTGAGTGTGTGTGTGATAGTGTGAGTGAGTGTGATATTGTGTGTGTGTGTGTTTGTTAGTGTGTGTGTGAGAGAGAGATTGTGTATGTGTGTGTGTGAGAATGTGTGTTTGTGAGTGTCTGTGTGTGAGTGAGAGATAGTGTGTGTGTGTGTGTGTGTGTGTGTGTGTGTGTGTGAGCGTGTATGTGTGTTTGTTTGTGTGTGTGAGAGTGTATGTGTGTGTTTGAGTGTGTGTGACAGTGTGTGAGTGTTTGAGTGTGTGTGAGAGTGTGTGTATGTTTGTTTGTGTGTGAGTGTGTGTGAGAGTGTGTGTATGTTTGTTTGTGTGCGTGTGTGTGTGTTAGTGTGAGAGTGTGTATGTGTGTGTTTGTGTGTGTGTGAGAGTGTGTGTATGTTTGTTTGTGTGTGAGTGTGTGTTTGTTTGAGTGTATGTGTGTGTGTGTGTGTGAGAGTGTGTATGTTTGTTTGTGTGTGAGTGTTTGAGTGTGTGTGACAGTGTATGTTTGTTTGTGTGTGTGTGTGAGAGAGAGTGTGTATGTGAGTGTTTGAGTGTGACAGTGTGTGAGTGTTTGAGTGTGTGTGACAGTGTGTGTGTGTGTGAGAGTGTGTATGTGAGTGTTTGATTGTGACAGTGTGTGAGTGTTTGAGTGTGTGTGACAGTGTGTGTGTGTGTGAGAGTGTGTATGTGAGTGTTTGAGTGTGACAGTGTGTGAGTGTTTGAGTGTGTGTGACAGTGTGTGTGTGTGTGTGTGTGTGTGTGCGAGAGCCAGACTGTGAGAACAGGCACTTTTCAGTATTAAAAGTAATCACGGACAAATATCGCTGTGACGCAAATTTTACATCGCATATAATTTTTATGTCGGATAAAGTGAATTTGCCGCGCAACCTCTGCATATCCGTTTTACATAAGCGTGACATAAACAACACTTGAAAATGTGTTACGATTGACAAAATTTGTACAGTTATATAATGTTAACCGGTATATCAATGGATGCGCTAAATCCCAGAAAAGCGCACAAACATTCTGACCAATAAGGGGACAGTATGCTTACATGTGACTTTTATTGACACAGTTCTGGTCCGTTTTGAAATGTTGCCTTGTGAAAGTGAACCGAACCAGGAGGAAAATGCAACATTGTAACAATTTCAGCTCCTGTTTTGGAACAAATCAAACAAGCTACATGTCGGAAAACAACCCTCAGTGTACTCATAAAAGTGACAAAAGAGTCGACAAAACACAAAAAGTGGGCGGGCACTGTTATAGCCTGAAACCAACTTTCTGTTTCAAAAAGAAGCATACCAACATAGGACAAATCGCATCACTGCCCAAACCATTTCAGGGGCTCTTTAAACTGAGATAGGAGAACATATTTTAACAGAATAATTGACACATTTCAAATTTATCTTGGGACTACCTGTATTGGAATGCAAGCAACTAGAATTTCACAGAATTTCTTGGTGTCAGCAAAGGAGGGCGGTTGAAGGTTAATGTATAAGTGTGTGTGTGTGTGTGTGTGTGTTCCCGCCTTGAGAAGTCTCCCAACAGAATAAGTGACATTTATAGTAATACAGAACATGTATACGGAATAAGAATTAGAAGGTATGCTGTTCCTCTTTGTGATAAAGTCCTCTTCCATACAGGAAGTATAAAAAGAGAAAGTCCATTAAGGTGCACAACAAACACACGGAAGACAACCTGATTTGTGGCCATCTTCATTTGGCACCCTTTTCTTTTGCTCTCTCTCTCAATTTCTTTCAGCCTTTCACACATTTAGTCTGTTTATATCTGAACGAAACTCTGTTTAACCCGAGTGTCAATCACAGAGGCCGAGGGCACGGCAGCACAGTTCGTAGAGACGATTCGCACTGGATTACATATCCCAGACCTTAATAAAACTGAGACGTGACACCTCAAACTCCACACAAGCTTCTCTGTCACCCAGCAGGACGAGAGCTTTTAGCACTGGCTTCGGTCTGGGGTAAATCTCACAAATGGGTCAGTGAACTCCTGCCAAGATGTGACGTGTGGGTTTTACACGATTTTCCCAAAGTGCTGCATGGAAAACAAATCAGAGTTTCTTGTTTAGAAGAGAGGTAAGACATGAAGCATCGTGAACATCCAAGAGTATGTCATTAAGACTATCATCAGGAGCCTTCAGGTATGCACAGTTAATCAAATCACACCAATATTGTTGTATTGTCAAATATGATTATTAAGCGGAAATGGCTTTAATTAACCCTTTAAGCTCTGAAGGTTTTTTTTTAATGATTTCTTGTTTTAGTGGCATACCCGAAATTAAAGGCTTATAACTCGATAAAAAAAGGAGGGTCATGTATTTGGTATCATTGTAAAGAAAACTTAAAAATGTTTTCAGAGATATAAATTATGATACTTTCTGAGACTCTCAGCCTAAGAGACTGCTGAAAAATCACACAAAATGTTATACTTTGTTTGCTTATTTTTCTGACATTATCTCTGGGTGTAAATAAGGTGGCTGCAAAAAAAATTATTTGTTTTGTTCCCAAACATGTCAACTGTATCTGAGAAAAATATTGTGTTGATACGAGAAAGCAATCAAAAGTTATAGCATTGCGAAAGTAATTTATCAAGTGTCCAAAAATGTCTCCAAGTGTCCAAAAGTCTCTCCAAACAAATAAAACATAATGCAAACACAACAATGACTAAAGGTTTGCATAGCATGCGGACATGATTTTAGTCATGAGATTTCACAGAATGAGTTTCATTCTGTGTCATTTGAGTCATCATTGAGTCTGTGTCGTGTATTTGGCGCCATCTCCTGGTGGTCATATGTAACATTGTGCTTCATGTGGATTATCTTTTACTTGTTTTAATAAAAATAAATAAGTTAATAACAATTAGTAAAAATCTGCCAGTACAGTAAGGCACATATTAAAAATACATTCTCCGAAAAAAATCCTAAATATCTTATGCAGTGTTGCTTCTAAAACAAGATAAAGTAAATTTACCTTGCTTTAAGAATTTTCAGAGGTTTTTGGAGGAAAATAATTCAAAATTTGTCATCAAGAATACGATTTTTGCTGTACATCATTGCCCCATAATCATAAACTAAATATAAGTGTCTAATAACAGGTGCATTTAAAAGAATTTTGGTGGACGGTAGGGGTCTCCTCCGCCCCTGGCAGCGGTAACCGCTCCAAGTGGTTGGTTAGGAGCTCCTCCTCCCCTCACGGTCGGCAGCAGTTCCTCCGCTTCCAGGAGGTCGGGATCCTCCGTCCTCCAGCGGATGGCCGCGGCTGCTCCATTGGGTTGGATGGTAGTGGCAAAGACTCTACTACAGCGCATCCCTCCTCCTCCTCCCCGGATTTCGGCACCAGTGTAAAGGGATTAAAGGGAAAGGAGGAAAAGGAGCTATTAGATTTAGATTTATACTTGAATGTTTCCTTGAATAAACGTGGGTTTTTGTGTCTCATTCGCAGCACTCAGTGTGAAGATTAAACGCTAGCCAGTACCGCTGCTCCCTATATGCATATTAAGCAGCCTGCATAGGGCACAAACTCCCTAGGGGGGCACCATCTTACCCTAGGGGGGCACCCCTGCCACCAGCTGCCCTTACTCGCACGTTATACGTTATTCAAGGTCCCCAGTAGCAGTCACGGAACATAGACTAACACCCTTTCGCCTCGCAACTTTTGCACCACGACTCGTCACTAATCAAACTCCATCCCCACCCCTTCCAAACGTCCTGGAGGGCACCAACTCCCTAAAGGGGCACGATCTTACCCTAGGGGGCACCCCTGCCACCGGCTGCCCTTACTCGCACGTTATTCAAGGGCTCGGTAGCAGTCACGGAACATAGACTATCGCCTCGTGCTCGCACTTTTGCCTCGCGCCGCACCTCGCAACATTTGCACCATGACTCGTCACTAATCAAACTCCACCCCCCACCCCGTCCAACCATCCCGGAGCTCTGCATAGGGCACCAACTGCCTAAAGGGGCACCATCTTACCCTGGGGGCACCCCTGCCACCGGCTGCCCTTACTCGCACGTTATACATTATTCAAGGTCCCCGGTAGCAGTCACGGAACATAGACTAACGCCCTTTCGCCTCACAACTTTTGCACCACGCCTCGTCACTAATCAAACTCCACCCCCACCCTGTCCAACTGTCCCGGAGCTCTGCATAGGGCACCAACTCCCTAAAGGGGCACCATCTTACCCTAGGGGGTACCCCTGCCACCGACTGCCCTGTTATTGAAGGGCTCGGTAGCAGTCAAGGAACATAGACTATCACTTTTGCCTTGCGCCGCACCACGCAACGTTCGCTCCACGCCTCGTCACTAATCAAACCCCATCCCTACCCCGTCCAACGGTCCCGGAGCTCTGCATAGGGCATCAATTTGGCCAGCACCGGGCCTGACACCGTGTCCTAACCAGATGTGGCGCGATGCCAGAAATGCGATGAAAGGTATATTTTCCAGAGTTTTTGTCCTAACTATAATTCTCCAAATTTCTATAAATGCAAAATATAGGAAGAGTTATACATAGACTTTATATATATTGATTTTCCTAAAAATCTAAAAATATTATTATTGTTTTTTTGTTTTGTTGTACAAACAGGGCACCATTTCCTGAGAAAGAGCCATCTACATAATAACAGTGCTAAAGTTGTGATTGGTTTCTACATTTAGAGCTGATAGTGTTTCTCTTGGTCTCTCCTTCTTGAGTGACAGGCACCCTGCCGATGCCACTCTACCCGCCAGAGAGTGACTCAGCCCATTTCACACACTCATATTTTCTCCCTTGTTCCTCCTCGCTTTCATTTTCTCTTTATCGTCATTGAGAAGACCAGCCAATGCTCCCTTCTGAAAACAACACTAAGGAGCAAAACAGTGCTGAATGGAAAAGAGAGAGAGAGGGAGAGAGATACTGAGAAAGGGAGCCCTCTAGAAATGGACGTTCCTGGATGAAATTAAATATCCAGATCCGAGCCCTTGACCTGAAAAGGACGTAGAGTTGAATTGAAGTTTGAACAAAGATTATACACACATAATATACACATATTGATGGTGAGAAGAAACGCTACGCTGAAATGTCATTCTTTATTGCTGATCATACCAATATAGAAACGATGAATACCAAATAGTCTTCGCTTTTTAGAGGCTATGGACAGAAATTCTGAACAGTTTATCTGACACCTGAGCTGAAGGTTTTTCAGCAATTGTTTTGTATCTCACATTTGCTTTTTATGACACTATCAGCAAGGTTTAGGTTAGGGAGGTAAAACTCAATAGAGCATTAAACTGTTTGGGAGGGCATTTAACTCACTTTTAGTGCCACACAGTGAAAACTGCCACGATACGTGTAATGAACCACGTAATGCCAATATGCAAAAACATTGTTACAGTCATGTAATTTTAATGAGATCAGGCTGAAAATAACCAAAGGTTTATGTCGAATAATTGACACCGGGACGTTTCTAGCCATAGGCGAACAAGGCGGTCGCTGAGGCCACCATCAAATGGGGGGTCAATATGTAAGCCGCCCTCCCAGGGACCGACGAGATCACCAATGTTGAGAACGCTCATCATAGACTGGAGGGCCAATATCAAAGTCGCTGCAAAAGCTGGCAATACGGAGAGCGTAACTAAAGTTGCCAATCTTCCACCACTACCCCTCACCCCCGTCAACAACAGTGATCTCGCCTAGGGCGCCGAAACGGTGAGAAACGCCACTAATTGACACCACAATAATTGACTGTGTTCGATGCCAAAGCAGAATGCAATTCTGCTCGCAAACATTTAGTTTGTTAACTTGCTACTAAGTGCCTTAAAACTAGGTATCTTGCAAAGATTGGATGGCATAAGTCTGGCTAAAGGTTAGTGCATCAATAGGCAGCATAATTGTAAGTTTACCTGGTTCCACCCCAGGGGTTCATTTCCACATGCATCAGAGATCCTCTCATTTGTTCTTCTCATTTCTTTGAACCTTCTATCTATGTGGAATAGACCAGAGAGTGACTCTGGAGTCTCTGTCTGGCCCTCGCCATTCAGGTGTGACGTCTAGGAGATGTAAGCAGAGGTCCTCTGACAGGTTGCCTTGCTCTGAGGACAGCAGCATCGAGTTTGCCCTTCACTGTCCTGCCACTGATATGGGTATTGTGTCCACTGGCACTTTCAGGAGAGGTACAGGTGGCAGATTTGAAATGATCTCCCAGACGGACCGGTCTGTTTTGATCTGGTGTGGTCACTTGGGGGCAATCGGATCTATTGGAAGTCTGCCGAAACTTTCTATGCGGTTACTATGTGCCTGCAGTATGCCAGAGCTCCTTTTAGAGGCTTTTCACAAAGGTTGTACAGATTGATAATGGTAAACATTCACTAAATTGATGCTTTTGACTCTGCTACTTTGTATCTTATAATTTTACAAACAATATACATAACATAAAATGACATGTATCATTATTTAGAGGAGGTGATTATCTTTCAATCGAGTCCACACACAAGATAATCAGATGTATAGATCATTAGATAATCCACATGAAGCACAATGTTACATATGACCACCAGGAGATGGCGCCAAATACACGACACAGACTCAATGATGACTCAAATGACACAGAATGAAACTCATTCTGTGAAATCTCATGACTAAAATCATGTCTGCATGCTATGCAAACCTTTAGTCATTGTTGTGTTTGCATGTGTAATTAGTTCTTATGTACAATTATTATCTTTTATTTGTTTGGAGATGTTTTTGGACACTATGATAAATTATTTTTGTAATGTTGTAACTTTTGATTGTTTTGTCATATCAACACATTTTTCTCACATACAGTCGACATGATTGGAAACAAAACAAACCATTTTTGTGAGCCACCTTATTAACTTCCAGAGATATATAATGTCAAATAAGACAAATAAGAAAAAAAAAGGCAAATTTTGGCTTTTTATGTGTGTGTGTGTGTGTGTGTGTGTGATTTTTTTTAATTGTTTTTATTTGTTTTTATAGCAGTTTCTTAGATTGAGAGTCACCAAATGTATCATAATCTGTTTAATTTTTCGAGTTATAAGCCTTTAATTTTGGGTATGCCACCGATACAGGAAATCTTTAAAAACACCTTCAGAGCTTAAAAGTAAGAAGTTCCACTGTATAATTAACAGCATTAGATGGGAATACATTTCTTGCATATGTAAGCAAAATGGACACCACTGAAATGTACCCGAATGAATCTGAAACGAAACTGAATTAAATCGGGAAATATGTAGCCATTTGCATTATGGAATGCACGGAAAAAGGGCTAAGCAATGCTGTCGGTCTTTGAACTATGCTTTGGAAAAATGGCATTTCACTAAAGCGTTGTTCCACATAAATCTCATGTTTTAAAAGAGCTCTTCTTGTGTCTGCCTCACTGCACATACTACATTGCTGGTAAGAGTGCTTAAAATAAATCACTTATGGACTTCTTGTGAAAGCACATAAGCTATACCCTAGCTAACGTATTCTCTTTCTAGACAATGTACATGCGCTCACATGCACACAGACCCAAAGGCTGGGTTTGTTCCAAATGTATTTGTTGTTTGTGTACACGGCTATGGGGAGCCACTGTTTGTGTGTGTGTGTGTGTGTGTGTGTGTGTGTGTGTGTGTGTGTGTGTGTGGACTGACTGAGCAAACACAACCGAGAACAACACAATTAATTCCAGCTATGGGTAAACAGAATTCTCACAAAGCCAGGCAAACACACACATACACACTTCTATGTGTACCCGTTATTCAGGTCTCATCTGAGCTGTGTTTGGAGATCTCTGGACACTCCAAACAGTTTTTGTGAAAATGAAGTGAAAAAATTGAAAACTGAACAAGAATGAAGAAAACAGAGCAGAGAAATATTTTTCCAACAAATAAAATGTCATTCTCATAACTGGAACATGATTCATTCATTCACTCACTCGTTCACTCATTTGCTCATTCATTCACCCCCTCATACATTCACTCATTCACTAATTTCAATTCATTTAACAATTGAAATCTCATTCTCATTCCTGGAATGCAATCTTTATTATTTCATTCATTCCCTCATTTATTCATTCATTCATTCCCTCATTCATTCATTCATTCCAATTAATGTAACAATTGAAATCTCATTCCTGGAATGCAATCTTTATTATTTCATTCATTAATTCACCCATTCATTCACTCATTCATTCACCTATTCATTCACCCATTCATTCACTCATTCATTCACTCACCCATTCATTCATTCATTCCAATTCATTTAACAATTTAAATCTGATTCTGATTTCTGGAATGCAATCTTTATTATTTCATTCATTCATTCACCCATTCATTCCCTCATTCATTCATTCACCCATTCATTCACTCATTCATTCATTCACTCATTCATTCCAATTAATTTAACAATTGCAATCTCATTCTCATTCCTGGAATGCAATCTTTATTATTTCATTCATTCATTCACCCATTCATTCATTCATTCCAATTCATTTAACAATTTAAATCTGATTCTGATTTCTGAAATGCAATCTTTATTATTTCATTCATTCATTCATTCACTCATTCATTCCAATTAATTTAACAATTGCAATCTCATTCTCATTCCTGGAATGCAATCTTTATTATTTCATTCATTCATTCACCCATTCATTCATTCATTCCAATTCATTTAACAATTTAAATCTGATTCTGATTTCTGAAATGCAATCTTTATTATTTCATTCATTCATTCACCCATTCATTCACTCATTCATTCATTCACTCATTCATTCCAATTAATTTAACAATTGCAATCTCATTCTCATTCCTGGAATGCAATCTTTATTATTTCATTCATTCATTCACCCATTCATTCATTCATTCCAATTAATTTAACAATTGCAATCTCATTCTCATTCCTGGAATGCAATCTTTATTATTTCATTCATTCATTCACTCATTCATTCATTCACCCATTCATTCATTCATTCATTCATTCACTCATTCATTCCAATTAATTTAACAATTGAAATCTCATTCTCATTCCTGGAATGCAATCTCTATTATTTCATTCATTCATTCACTCACTCATTCATTCACCCATTCATTCACCCATTCATTCATTCATTCATTCCAATTCATTTAACAATTTAAATCTCATTCTGATTTCTGGAATGCAGTCTTTATTATTTCATTCATTCATTCACCCATTCATTCCCTCATTCATTCATTCATTAACCCATTTATTCACTCACTCATCCATTCACTCATTCATTCCAATTAATTTAACAATTGAAATCTCATTCTCATTCCTGGAATGCAATCTTTATTATTTCATTAATTCATTCACCCATTCATTCACTCATTCATTCACCCATTAATTCATTCATTCATTCACTCATTCATTCCAATTCATTTAACAATTTAAATCTCATTCTGATTTCTGGAATGCAATATTTATTATTTTATTCATGCATTCATTAGTCATCTATGATTGCAGGTATCCATTTATGCAGACACAAAGTGTGTGTATGTGGTAACAACTGCCTCTTTCTATCTTTAGACATTTATTCTCTGTTGTTTCAGGGAATTCAAAATACCACTCCGGGCACTGGTGCATCTGCCAACATCAAGGTGTCTGTGTGAGAGTGTGTTTCTTTAAGTGATGCCTGTAGATTAATTGCTTTCATTTTGTGCTCATATAAAACACAGTCTGATTGGTTATGTTGCTCTGAAAGATGTGCAACTGCAGCGTAACAGAAGAGGTATTTCCAGCCCGTGGTTTTGGTGATAATGTAATGTTTGTTTTTCACGCTGGTTTAAACACACTCTAATGCTCAGCACTCTTAAATCAGGATTAGAAGCTCAGACACAATCATCTCCTAATTGGATCACGGCAGCTCTGTGGAACACATCAGGATGGGACACTGGCGTCTTGACAGTGTCAAACAAATAATGCACACACAAAATAATAAGGCGAATCTCACAGTCCTCAGCCCTCTACAATGCGAGTAAATCACTTGCATATGCGACCAAATTTAGTCTTTTATCAGACCTTTTATTATCCCCTCACATTTGTATCTCTCTCTCTCTCTCTATATATCTGTGTGTAAGCTCCCCTCAACATCAAAAGCATCTGTTTATGTGTGTGAGAAAGTACAACATACATCTGCCATGACACACATGCTAACACATAGTTTTCCCTCAGAGAAATCCTTCGCAGTTTGTTTCCAACAAGTTCTTCTCATTCCTCTGATTAAAAGGACCATCAGTCACCATAACAAACGACTCCGAATCCAGGGAGATAATAAGTAATGATAATAACGTCTCTCCTTGGAGAGATATCAACCACCATTTGACAAGGTCGCTGGGACAGAGGAATGCTGATTCGCATGGTGTTTGATAGACAGGCCTCACCCCAGTGGACACAGAACTGCGCACATCCCAAGAGTCAAACGTTAAAATGCAGGAGCGTTTGTGCTTATGCATAATGCAGTTTTATGTCCATCCAAACCATGCAGGGGCATTCGCATATTGAAATTTGGGCCTGCTGTCATTGGCATTGGAAACAGATCCAAACTTCTGGATTAACAACTAAATCTGAACTGTGTCCCAACAATGACTTTAAAACTATTAATAACTAACAGAATTAAATCATTTATTTGTGAATGAATTATGCCGTAACGAAGTTGGTGTAGTCGCCAAAAAAACAGGAAGTCAGGCCATATCTCAGCAACGCTTTGTCCTATATAAACTAAACTTGGTAAGCATCATTGAAACCATTAACTGAGCATGCATGCCAAGTTTGGTGACAGTTCCACCTACTGGTCAATAAATCCCCCAAATTTACAATTTTGCTTTGTATACGGTCTATCCACCATTGTGGGTTTAATTTTCCATAAATGACTGTATCTTTTAAAAGCTTTGACGTATCGAATCTAAACATGGTACACGTTATCTACACCTCCTCCTTAGCATATCTGAAAATATTTGAGACAGCGCCACCTGGTGATCAGTTGGTGTGCTGTTTTTAGCTAACTCTAAGTTAGCATTCTTTTTCCTTTTTTCTGTATTTGAAACCCTTACATCATTTACAATAGTATTATTCATATTATTAAAATATTGAACAGCCCTGTCTTAAGGTGTTGAAAATCTAAAATTAAGGAAATACCTTATGTGAAGCTTGTTCCATATTTAGACCAGCTGAACGGATCAAATTGTGCTCGCTCCAGGCAGCATTCAAACTTGTAACCTTTACACAACGCGACACTCCGCTGACAGTGTTAGATGATGTCAAACAGACATATCAAGATGAGATTCAGCACACCAAATATAATAAAGTATAGCTGAGAAACAGGGTTTCAAATACAGAAAAAAGGAAAAAGAATGCTAGAGTTAGCGAAAAACAGCGCACCAACTGATCACCAGGTGGCGCTGTGTCAAATATTTTCAGATATGCTCAGAAGGAGGTGTAGATAATGTGTACCATGTTTAGATTCGATACGACAAAGCTTTTAAAAGATACAGTCATTTATGGAAAATTAAACCCACAATGGTGGACCGTGGAGAGCAAAATTGTAAATTTGGGGGATTTATTGACCAGTAGGTGGCACTGTCACCAAACGTGGCATGCATGCTCAGTTAATGGTTTCAATGATGCTTACCAAGTTTAGTTTTTATTGGATGAAGCGTTGCTGAGATATGGCCTGACTTCCTGTTTTTTTGGCGACTACACCAACTTCGTTACGGCATAATTAATTAACGGCTCAAACTAACAGATACAAATCAATCATAACAGTTAAAACAAAGTTGAACCGTTTAGACAAGTGCCACCAAGTCTCATAGAATGAGCGTTAATATAATGGCATGTTTGCACACTGACTTTAACGTGCCGCATTCTACGTTTCACCGCAGATTCCCGGTGAAATGAACACTAGAGGCGCTACAACAACTGTCCGTTTTATTTACACACTTATGCAAATGTGATTAGCTTGTGCGGTAGCTCACCTGACAGAGCATTGCACTTTGGACTCAGAAGATACGCAAGCTGACACACGAGATGTCATAGAAGTGATGCAAATGAAGAGGCTGCTTCAGAAAATTTGTTTTTTATCTCGTATTTACTTTTAGAACACTGTTGGTTGGGACTAGGTTGACGTTATAGGATAGAGAGATATTTTTACTCATTAAAACCTGCATCTTATATTTACCTGAAAAACCTTGTCTGATTATGACACTATTTCGCTCGCTTTTGGCGCCACCCACTGAACAATTCATTGGGAATCTGCAGCCACAGGTTTGTGGAAGCATTTGTGTTTTTAAGTGGGAACAAGGAGTGGTGGTGGTGTAGTGGGCTAAAGCACATAACATGTAATCAGAAGGTTGCTGGTTCGATCCCCACAGCCACCACCATTGTGTCCTTGAGTAAGACACTTGTTGCTCCGGGGGGATTGTCCCTGTAATAAGGGCCCTGTAAGTCGCTTTGGATAAATGCGTCTGCCAAAATGCATACAATTGTTTTTTTAAAAACAAGGGTTTAAAAATCGTATTTGGTCTATTATTCTGTCTATTAAGTGAAGCAGTAGGGGGCGTTCACACAGGACATGTTCTTGGGTTCAGAAACAGCTACGAAGATCAAAATGGAACAAAACACAGGGGGCCCGAAATGGTCCCCAATTAACACTCCAGAAAAGACAAAGTTGCAAAACTTTGCTACGTAAACCAATTTAAAAATATTGACACAAGTTGTCTGGTAAATCTGTCTTCAGTTAGTACGTTTACTTGTAGTTATATTCGAGGCACAGGGGTTTTTGTGTAGTCAAAAAGTGTAGGCCAATTATGGTCTGATTTACGTGTTTACAAGATGGACGAAGCTGCAATCGCATTATCTTGGTCTGTTAGTCCGTCTTTGCAAAAACGACTGGCATGATTTCAGTCGGATTAAAGCGTTTACATGGCATCTTAAATTAGGGCGGCTGCGGCTCAGGTGGTAGAGCGGGTCAGACACTTATCACAGGGTTGGCGGTTCGAATCCTGGCCCATATGACTCTGAACCCCAAGTTGCTCCCAATGGCAGGCTAGCACCTAGCATGGCAGCTCTGCTGTTTTTGGTGTATGACTGTGGTGTGCATGAGACACAGTGTAAAGCGCTTTGGTAACCTCTAAGGTTAAAAAAGGTGCTATATAAGTGCAGACCATTTACATCTTAAATTACTGATGAATTATTGTTTTTCTCTGACTGAAATCCACTGTTTAAAGTGCATGTAAACATAATTGACTGATCTCTGGACTTCCTGTAAGTCTCAAAACAACTTCAACAAATGGAAAACATGATGAAGCACTCCAATAATTAT